>NC_088932.1:9400000-9432500 GCF_038396675.1 Hydra vulgaris | reverse complement strand
GAGGTTCATTTTCAGATAAAGAAATCACAAATCGCAGCAACTATTTAGATTACATTCCAAGATATTCTCGTATAATGTACGATAAAGGTTTCAATATTAATACTAAATGTTCTGAACATTTGATATACTACACTGTTCCGTCTGGTCAGAAAGGTGCAGCTCAAATGACCCCTAATGAAGTAAAGAAAACAAAGGAAATCGCTAACTTAAGGATCTTGGTTGAACAAGTTATTAGAAGACTGAAGACATTTCGAATTTTGGCAACAGAGTTTCCAACTACATTGTTGAAACTATTTGATGATATTATTATTGTTTGCTCAGCTTTGAATAACTTAAGAAAACCAATATGTTTAGACTAACTTTTATTTGATAGAATCGTTACAAACTATTTTTACTTTGATAGGTGATATATATGTATTGGTAGGTTATATATATATGTATATATATATATATATATATATATATATATATATATATATATATATATATATATATATATATATATATATATATATATATATATATATATATATATATATATATTTATATATATGTATTTATATATATTTATATATATATATATATATATATATATATATATATATATATATATATATATATATATATATATATATATATATATATATATATATATATATATATGAGTGCTTTTAAACCTTTTTTGTGCCATTTATTTGAATATAAATACTCATTTTTGAAATAGTTTCTTTCTGTACGGTTATTTAAAAAAGAATTGTCAAAAGTCATCTAAATAATATCCATGAGTCAATGTTTTGAGGTACTTCTTTTCACATGTAATAATTAAACTGGATTACACAGGCTCTATAACTTTTTTTTCTTGAGTGGTGAAGTTTTTATTATAGGGTTTTTTAAAATTTCTTCTGTTTGTATAGATGTGACCATTATATTTTGCTTACCAAATAATAGATATTTAGCAAGATACTTGTACCAAAATTCTTTTAAATTCTTTAAGACATTTTGAGAAAATTCATTGCTAAATAATATATTTTCTATATGTGTCCATGATCTGTATATACAAAATACCAACAATTTTTTAGTGAAGTGATACCAAGTTGACCTTGTATTTGAAAATAATGGGGATGATTTAACTTTAATTTAACTTCCCCATTATTTACTCTTTCAAGCTGTTTGAGGTTAAATTTACTTGGTGCACTATCACAAATTGAATAAGGGCATTTTATTTCGACTAAAGCTTTTCCACAACACAAGCATTCTGTAAATAAATCAGGAGAAGCTGATATGTATGAATGCTCTTTATCGTTTATTGTTCCACTCTCAAATGATTTAACCTTTTTATGGCCCATGTTTTTTAAAGCTGTTAAAACAGCCACTTTTGCATGGGACTCCATACCAATTCCATGACCTGTTGAAAATGTGTCTATTTTCTCTTAATATTGCTTCAACAAGTTTTAAACAACATTTATTTTGATATTGTTTTAGAGTTTCCATTTTGGTATAAATCTTGCTAAATTTTTAAGCAGTTATTCTACCTGCTCTTTGTATAATAGACCAATCATTTGACTTTGATTGGTCTTTTGTTTCCTGTTCTATATTTTTTATTTCAAGATCATTTTATGTCAATGTGTTTGTAAAATTATTAATGTTTTCTGATTGAGATAAATTGTTATTGATTTCAAATTTTTTTGCTTTTTCTTTTACACCTTCCGGTAAAACAGTTGTATGCTTAGTTAGTGGTTCAGACTTCCGTTGTCCTTCCATCAATTCAACAAAGTAGCTTTGACTTGCAACTGATTTTAGTTTTTCAAATAGAAGACTACATATTTTAATTCCATTATCCAAAAGTTTTGTTTTTTGGAGGGTTGGAAATTTGTAAGAGCAATAACCAGCATTTCCTGCTGCTAATCTTAATTCGTTATTATTTTTTTTATAGTGAAAACTATTAAAAGTCATTCCAGCTATAGGTTTGTGGATCAATTTTGTTTTGCAACCTGTAGGAACATTCCATTTAGCCAAAACACTGGTTGACGATAATTTTGTGGCTCCAGTCCGAACTGGTGCCTCTACTCTGAAAAGTAAACCAATTACATGATTACTACAACCTAACATTCCTGCAGTGCATGTGCACTATGCAGAATACACATGTCCACCAGGCTTATCAGAATCTTTTTCGATTGCAACCCATGCATGATATGCTGTATTGTGACTCTGGATTTGATAAAACATACTTTTGAAAATTGACTGATTTCATGATAATAAATCTCTTTCACACATTCACATTTAAAATATTTATAAGCTTTGCCTTCTTCATACTCAGATTGAAGTCTATTTATTAGGTCTGATAATGCGTTTTTTTAGAAAGGAATCGATCAATGTCTTAAAAATATACTGTTGGCCAATGTTTCAAACCCATCCCTTTATGTTCAGATAACCAACCTTGTTTTAAAGTAAAAGAGTCGGGTAAAATGTTACTAGCTATATTCAGTTTTTCTATATATTCTGTCATTTGAAGTTGATTTTAAAGTTCAGATTCTTTACTGACTGGAATTTTTTCTTCATTTGCTGAGAAAGCCCTAAACAATATAAATATATATATATATATATATATATATATATATATATATATATATATATATATATATATATATATATATTTGAAAAATAAAATGGATGTCTTAACAATGGATGACAATGTGAAAATAACATGTGACAATCGTGAAGAGGGAATTATTGAAGCAAGAAATCTTATTTCAAAACTTTTGCCTGATAAAAAAAGACAAGGTGTTGAAAAATGCCAAAAAACAGTTGAAGACATTCTTAAAGTTTTGCTGGACCCACTAAATGAACTACCAATTTTTTATGCATGTGACCTATTAAGGTTACCTCCAGTTGGTACAGAACATATTGATGTAAGTGCACTTATACAGGAGGTAGCATACCTTCGTGCCGAAGTGAGGCAATTTGTTCAAATGAAAAATGATATAATGAACATGAGAACTATATTTGATCATCTGGTTGCTGTTGAAACCGATCGAGCAGAACATAAATCTTGTCTTGTCACAGCAGGCAAGGTCCATGGAACTGTCCCACAACATGATGACTTCTCCCCATTAAAGAATGACTCATTGCAACCTCTAAGTTTTGAGATTGTCAAAAAACAGCCTCTTAATTTTGAGATACATGTTTTTTTGTCAAAAAACATGTACCAAAGCAGCAGAATCAACAAAAACCAACAAAAAAGCCTGCACAATCAATGAAACCAATGGCGCTTGTTTTAGGAGCATCAGAGACAAATATGCGGCTGAGATCTACAGCAAGTACTACCATACGAACTGCTGATATTTTTGTATCACGTCTTGAATGCACTACTACAGAAAACAACGTGATAGAATGTACATATGATATTTTGCAAATTAAAAATAATGAATCGGTAAAGTGTCAAAAGCTGAAAACAAAGCATGAAGGATATTCATCTTTCTATATCTCTGTTTGTGTTGACTCTTCCAACATGAAGAATACAATTTTTTAACTTATATCAAAAGAAGCATAGCCAAAGGGTTTATTAGTGCGAAGATATTTTCAACCTAGAAATGGCTACCAATCATAAATTGTCAATTTGTTCATTCAATTGTCGATCTTTAAAGAACAGTTTATATGCAATCAAAAATTTATGTTTATCAAATGACTTTGTGTTATTACAAGAACATTGGCTATTGCCATTTGATCTTGATATGCTGAATAGTGTGCATCCAAATTTCTACGGAGTCAGGCTGTCTGCAGTTACCATATCATCAAATGTACTGGGTGGAAGGCCTTATGGAGGTACTGCGATATTGTACCAAAAAATTCTTGCAAGTTGTGTTAAAATTGTTGATTCGCTCAAATCAAGGACTACTTGCTTGTGTATTGATACCAATATTGGGCCTGTGCTGCTTATCAATGTATACATGTCCACCACCTACAATGATAAAGAGAGCCTGGATACCTATATTGATGTATGCTCAAAGTTAAATGCTATTATAGTAGAAACAGAGGCAATTTACACTATTATAAAAGGTGATTTCAATTGCCACGAAGGGTCAAGATTCTATGATGAATTCTCAAACCTTGCTGCCGAAAATAATATGGTTAAATCTAATATAAACAGGTTAAACAATGTTTTTACATATATTAGTGATGATGGTAAGAATATCTCTTGGCTAGATCATATTTTATGTGGCCAAGCTGTTGATAATTTAATAGCGAATATTTCAATATTAACAGATGTTATTGCATCCGACCATAGACCTGTAGTATTTTCAATTAACTGCTCAGTAAATGGTAAACCTGCTACAATTGATTGTGATTCTACGCTGGAAGTATCACCTAGAATGCCAAATTGGAAAGCTTGTGACTATTTCATTTAAGCTCAATATGAACAAAGGGTAGACTATTTACTTCAAAGAGTAAATCTACCAATCAACATTTTAAATAGTTCTATATCACGTGACTCTTTTGCTTCTGAAATTGATCTTTTTTACAATAACATTATAAAATGTATGCAATCAGCTGTAGCTGACATAATACCTCATAGTGGTTTCAAAGTAAATTCGGAATTCAATGTTCCCGGATGGAATCACTATGCTGCAGACAAACACAGGATTGCCAGACATGCATTCACACAATGGGTTATGGATGGAAAACCTAAACAGGGATCTTTGAAGAAATGAAAAAACGCGGGCATTATTTAAACTTGCTCTTCGGTATTGTATAAATCATACAGAGCAAATTAAGGCAGACAAATGTGCAGATAATATTAATAATGGTGATCCTAAAAAGTTCTGGAACAATCTGTACAAAATTAGTAATAAAAAGGCGACCAATTATGTTGCTAGTATTAGTGGAGTTACTGGAGACAAGGACATTGCCACAATGTGGAAAATGCATTTTCAAACATTGTATAATTCTAATAATAACGATCAGCATAATTTAGATTTTAAACAGAAAGTACAATCTTCATTGATAGACACACATGATAGAGTTACAACTATAGATGTCAATGCTTTACGAAGCAAAAAAAAAGAAAGGCTGCCGGCCCAGATAATCTCTTTATGGAATCGTTTATCTATGGGGGACATAGATTGTCTCTCTATCTAAGTATTTTTTTTAACTTATGCTTGCAATGTGGACATCTGCCATCAACATTTTGTGAAGCTACCATAATACCTCTAATAAAATCTAAAATTGGTGACTTAACAGACGTAAATAATTATAGAGCAATTGCAATTTCCCCTGCTTGTTCTAAAATTTTTGAAGCTATTTTATTAACAAGAGTTGAATCTCACAATAATGCTGATGATTTTCAGTTTGGTTTCAAGCAAAATCACTCCACAGCATCTTGTACATACTATTTAAAAAAGACAGTTGATTATTATATTTCTAGAGGAAGCCATGTGTTCACATGCTTTGTAGACTTTAACAAAGCGTTTGATAGTGTTAATTACTGGAAGTTGTTTTCTAAATTAATTGATCAGGGTATAAATAAGAATGTTATCCGTCTACTTGCATTCTGGTATAAAAATCAAACTATGAGTGTCAGATGGCAGAATGCAAACTCTGATAGTTTTAATGTAAGCAATGGTGAAAGGCAAGGTGGCATTCTTTCACCTTTCTTGTTCAGATTCTACATACGAAAACTGATTTTTAATATTGCAAATTTGCATATTAGGTGTAACATAGATGGCATTTTTTTGAATCTTTTGGCATATGCTGATAATATCGTACAAATTGCACCGTCTTGGTTTGCATTGCAAAAATTGCTAACTGCATTAAATGTTGAGGCCACTGCCATTAATATGTCATTTAATACCAAGAAAACAGTGTGCATGGTATTTAACCCAAAAAAAAAATGTAAAGTTGTATCAAACAAATTTCCTCTATTTACCTTAGCCGGTTGTGAGTTTTGTTCAAAAATTTAATTACCTAGGTCATATAGTTAAAAATAATTTATCTGATGATACTGACATCAATAAAAAGATTAAATGTCTGTACACGTACAAATATTTTCAACAGACTATTTAAGAGATGCTCAATAAGGGTAAAAATACAGTTATTTAAGGCGTACTGCCTCTGTTTGTACGATGCTGCTCTGTGGCTTAACTCTAGCGTAAATACTTTTTCAAATCTACAATCTTGTTACAAGAAATGTGCTAAAATATTTTTTGGCCATGACAAGTACTCAAATGCTAAAAATATGTTTATGGAGCTGGGCCTGCCTGCTCTCGATACTTTACTGCTTAACTGCAGACATAGTTTTAAAAAGCAGCTTGTCGCCTGCGCCAGTAATAACTTAACTGCGTATGGATTAAACAGAATTGTTAATTGACTTTTATTTGTTTTGTTTTACTATGGACCTTGTATTATACTTGTTGTCTGAAATAAATGAATTATTATTATTATTATTATTATTATTATATATATATATATACGTATATATATACATTTTGTAAAATGATTCAAAAGATAACTATATATTTCGTTTTTGTCACTTTAAATAGACATTAAACAAAATATTTATGGCATTGGTTCAGTACTATTGCTTGGTAGATCTTAGTATCACTTGGTAAATCTGCAATGAAATCGCTGCAGAAATAATGTTTGTTTACATTTTTACTTCCATTTCTGTGCGCGCATAAATTTTATATCGGAACTGTGAAAAGTTGTATTAAGAAAAATTGCCAATAAGCGATCAGAATAGATCATATTGTTAAACTATAATTTTCATTTCACCTAAAAACGTATTTATTTCTAATCTTATTAAAATTTGGACAAGCGATTGTGATTTTAAGAAGTTTTAAAAAAAAAAATTTTCGGTCTGGGTTTTTCGCTATAAACATTTATATTTTATGATACCGCAAAATTTATCATTTTAATTTTTTTCGTTTTTTCATAATTCACAGACCTGATTATTTCACGGAAATATGTCGTAGTCAACAAAGTATCATACAGACTTTAATATTTCAAAATTGCGTTAAAACTACACCGAGTTAAGTTAAACATTTATAGTAAAGCGTCATTAAGATAAAACGTCATAAAAAGAATGAATTGGTAAACGAATGATTAAATCGTTCTATGACGTTACAACAAAAATTGCTCCATCGTAAAAACCGTAGTTTAATGTGTAATAATTTATATACATAATGCCATGAATTCAGGCTTTACTCAGCAAAGTATAACCATAAAAAATTAATAACTTATGTTTGATGGTATGTCACTATGCAAATAAAGTGACACTATGAAGCCCGATTTAATGTTCCTGTGTTTCTTTTTCAAAGACTGAAAATAATTTGAATAATTGAAAACCAATCGAAATTGGTGCACATGTGAGTAAGCTAATTCATAACTTTAAAGTCTTACTTTCCATTTGGAATCTCTTCCTCATATAGCTTTCTTATACAGATCATTTCCCACAAAATATTTTATTTATAAAATATTTTGTCGAAAATCTTTTCACAAAAACTTTTTTCCTTTAATATTTTAAGATTTAACTTTTTAATCAATATTTATTAGTTTTTCCTTTACCTTGATTTTTCTATGATTTTTTTTTTTGATTTTGAATTTTAGATTTTTTTAAATGTTAATATCTTATTTATATTTTTCAAGTTTATTAAATCAAAATTAATTTTTATTCCTATAATTAAATTTATATTTTGTTATCTATTAAAGTATTATAAACTCAAAAATTAATTTCTATTATATCTAAAAATATTAATTTCTATTAGTTTCTATATTTTCTAAAAATATGATTATATAATAAGAATTATTTTCAATACAATTTAATATATTACTTAGTGAAGCTATATAATAAAAGAAAAAGGAAATTAAAAAAAAAAAAAAAAAAAGTTTAATGAAAAAGTAAGTAAAAAGAAGTTCAATGTTAAAATAATTATTTAGACTTTATATTAAATTTCTTAGAGTGAGAAATTCATTCCACAAACAAATCAAAGATTTAAAAAAAAAAAAAAGTCTTACATATATAATCTAAAAAATATTGTTAAAATTTCTTTTTTTTCTAATTATAGTATCAATTTTTATCACAAATATTTAGTGTTTTTTATTTTTATTGATCTAATTTCTTTTCATACTTTCAGGTTAACAAAGGCTGTTGTTTCACAAAATATTTACATATGGCTGAGAGTGTTTGAAGTGGTTGAGCCAATGTCAACAAAATAAAACATGAAATTACTTTTATGTTTTATGCCAGAAAACTTCTCATTTATGGTTGAACAGTTTTTTAGCTTAATCTCTGAAATAGAAATTTTTTATGAAAACGGTAGAATTTAAAATTCGGTTTGTTTATTTGTTTGAAAAAAAAATTAAATTTTGTTTTGTAAAAACAATTTAATAAGTGTCTTGAAAAAAATAAATATTGTGTACTTTACTAAGTGTGTAAGTTGTGTATCAATAATTCAATGAAAAGTATAAAAAGTAAAATGTAATAAATTAAAATCTAAAATTAATTGGTTGTAAATCTAAGTGATAATTATTATATGAATGTAAGAAATCATAAGTTTTCAATTGCACAATTTTAAAAACAAAGAGTTTGGTAAACCTTTTAAAAAGATAATTTCTTTTTAAATACAGGAAACTTTATGAAACAACTCAATTAAATAAATTCTTTTTTGTCACTTAAATTTATAGTACAGCAATTATCTTTTCTTTTTTTAAAAAATTTTTTTTGTTGGATTAAGTATTATTATTTTTATTGCTATTGTTTTTTTTATTGTTACAAAAATATTTATTATTATCTTTGTTATTATATATAATAATAATATTATTATTGTTATTACTATTATTGCTATCATTATTGTTTTTGCTTTTAGATTTGTTGTTGTTATTGTTAATATACTGTATTGTGATCGCATATTTTTTGTTCTTATTGTTGCAGATACAGCCATGAGCATTAAGCGGTTGAAAGGAAGGTTTGGCAAAAGTAGTACTTATTCATTATCTTCCCAAATTTCTATGGTATGTCTTAAATATTCATTAATATATATATATATATATATATATATATATATATATATATATATATATATATATATATATATATATATATATATATATATATATATATATATAAAATTTGTTTTATAAAATTTATATCTTGATGCTTCCTTTCATGTCTTTTATCATTGCTGGTAAATTGAAGTGTTTTAATATAAGTAGTATAATAAATTATTGTAAATACAAAATAAAAGATGTAAAATGATTTAAATGTCTCGTCTTTTTTTCTAATTTTTTTGCTTACATAAAAGTCAATATAGTTATTTATTCTGTTTATATTGACATCAAACCTAATGTTGTTGATAATTGTATGTGCTATAATTGAGCTGATGTTGTTCAGTAAAAAAAGATTACTAAATTATTTTAGTGCTTTTTTGATATTGTCATTGCGATGCTTATTAATTATATAGCTGAAAAAAGACCTAAATGACTGTTCATCATGTCTGTTAGATACTTTAAAGTTCAAAAAGTTTTTATTTCTAGTATTGAACTTGATGTTATCAAGGTTAATAAAATCAAATTGTTTGAATAAGTTTATCGGTTTCTTGTAATAAATTATTTTATTGCATAGTTTTAGTGCTCTGCATAAAATCGATGATAGAAACTTTGTAGGTTGTATACTTTAAGTTGTTGTTTTATTTGAAAAATACCTTTGCTTTGAATATTAATTTTGAGTAGTAAAAATAAAATCATATAGTATGCATTGCTAAGGCTTTATATTTCTTTTGTGTAGTAAATTATAAGACTTGAGCAGTAATCAAAGTTAGGTATAAGGAATGTTTTGAAGAATTGTAAACAATCTTTAAAAGCTAGACGAAATATGTTAGTTATTTAGAATTATTTTTTGTATGCTTTTGCTTTTATCTCTTTTATTTATTCGGTAAAACGTAGTTTACTGTTTATCATGTTACCAAGCAAAGAAAATTTATTAACTATTTCAATTTTGAATTTATCACTTATATGATTGATGTTGGCAATATTATCTTAGATGCTTAATTGTTATATAATATTATTATTTTACAATATGATTTTAGTATGCTTATTTGTTAAAATCATTGCTTTAGTTTTATCTCGATTGATGTCGAGTTTATTAGCATAGCACCACTCAATAAAATTATTAAATGCTGACTGAGTCTTTATTAGATGGTTTTTATTTGTATCAGATGTCTTAAGTGTTGTGTCATCTGCAAATAATGTTGATTCAAATGTCAGATATACAGGTAGATCATTGATAAAAATTAAAAAAAAAAGTGGTCCTTAAATGGAACCCTGTGGTATACTGATATTAACTTGTTCTTAGTCAGAATAAATTTTTGACTTTTGTAAATATTTTCTATTATGATAATAGTTGCTTACTAAGTTCAAAGTATCAGTTAAAAAACCATGTTTTAACTTCAAAATCAGTAATATGGAATCTACAAAGTTTTTCTGAAATCAATAAATAAAATAATGTTGAGAGTTTTTTAGAGTTGCTTAGCTTTACTTTAGAGATAAGAACATGCAAGTTTTTAGAGATAAGAACAAGTTTTAATTTTTACAGAAAAATAATTTTATCTAATTAAATACTCAATTGTCAAACTATAATGTTAATGAGCAACATGTAAGTAATTCTTTGTAAATAGTTGCAAATTATAGCATTAATAGTCAAGGTGTGTGTTATAAACATAATTATCATTAATAAACAAAGCAAACTGTTTAATGATATAATAAAAACAAATTTTAGACCTTGTACTATTGCTACTATATAAGTTTTAGACCTGGTACTATTAAAAACTTGTACCAGGTCAGTTATATAGGTCAGGTATTAGCTCAGTATATTACCTGCTACTATTGAAGACTTGTATCAGGTCAGTTTTAACAACTTTTTCAACTTAATAAATTTTTAAACAAAAAGCATCAACATTTAATATAGACTCATCATTAAAGTTTACATTCATTTAAAAGAATACTTTTATCTAGTGTAAATCCTTTGCAAGGAATAGAGAAACCACTGATGGTCTATTGGAACACAAACAGTCAGCAGAAAGCACAAATGATCTTCAGAATAGTTACAGATATTACATATATAAAAAATTTTTTTAGATACATTTTTTTTTATTCATTATTTTAATAGTTCTGAGCTTTTTAATTTGTCATTTAAAAATAACTGTTAAAATTTTATTTAAAGTTCTTTAATATTTTTCACAAACTAATAAGCAGATTAAAAATGTAACAATAATCTATTGTTTGTTAGAAACCAATTAAAGCAAACATCAATTAAAGTGCAGTCAAAGTTTAAAAATATCTTACATTAAAATTTTTGATGACACAATTGCTAATGCTAGCAAAAATGCAAACATTAACAATTTTTAATTCAAATCAACTTGAAAATTAAGGAAATATCTTACTATTGAGGTGGTTTTTCTGAGATTTTTCTTTTTACAGAATATATTTAATTTATTGGATGTTATTATTTATCTCTTTTTATAATATAAACAATATTGTCCTCAGTTTTAAATACTGTGTCTGTTAGTAGCATAAGAAATTAATTTCCAGGAAATGTTTTTAATTGCTCTAAATGTTTTAAATTAAAATATTCACCATTCTAATCTTGCATTATTAATCTTCATATAATTATACTGAGAAGTGTCAACAAAGACAACTTCAACTAAGTACTTGTTGACATACTTCAATGATCTTTTTTTTGTTGTTTACTTTTTGTATTACTGTATAGAGAAGCATTAAAAATCTTTTTTTATGCATGAGAATTATTAACTGTCAACAAAGTTTTATTGAACTTTTTTGTTTTTTTTTGATTAAAATTTTTTTTGTAAATGCAATAACCTTAAATTTATTATATAACCACAGTAACCATAGCAACTTATATTTTTATAGTGTAAATTTAATGCCTTTTTTTGTGGGCTAGTTTTAAAGTAAAAAAAAAGATATTTAATCATTTTAAGTATTTCACATTTTTAGTTCTTATAAAAAGTCTTAAAAATAAGAAGTTAATTTTTATAAATAGTTATTTATATAAGGCTGTACAAAATTTGCTGAAATTTATTTGGAGTTGTAATTATGTTACAAAGAACTATTTTGCGTTTGTCAAAACGTAAAAGTGGATTGTTCTCAGAAAGTGCAACAGAATGTAAGGTAAAACAAAACTTTTGAATTATTTGTGTGTTTTGAGAGTTGTGTGCTTATGATAAAGGATTGAAAAACACTTTTTTTTAACAAATAAAATTTTGTTTATACTAAATTAATATAAATTGTTCATAATATACAAACAACCCAAAAAAAACAGTTTTTTTTTTTTTTTTTTTTTGGTGGTTTTTCTGAGATTTTTCTTTTTTTCTGTTTGTTTATTTGTTTCTGTTAAATTACAAAACCACACTCGTACCCTGAATTTGAGATTCAGTTGTTCTTTGATCTTGAATTGCAATTAAATTGGTTATGTCAAGAAAGTACTATGTGCAACCTTGCTTAATAAAAAATTGTGAAATTTTATTCAGGAATAGGTTTGCAACAGTTTTGGCAGAATTGGCTCTAACTTATTTTTGTGTGTTTTATTTAGGAAGATTGGTCAAAGTACGATGATCGTTTGATTGATTGTGTTAATAGAGGCGACATAGCAAAGCTAAAGTATCATTTTTTTAATTATTTGCTATTTTTTACCTGTTATTGTTTATTAGTTAATATTTTTAGAGAGATTAGATTTTTTTCTTGTTATATGATCACAAAGGTTCTAAAGATAATTAAGTTTATTATAATTTGCAAGTTCTTATGAGTCCTGAGTAAAGATCTTCTAAGAACTACTAGGGGTTCTACTAAAGTCTTTAGTTATTTTTAGTCTTTAGTAGGTTACTTTTAGGCATACATTGAATAAGAAGAATGTTTCACCATTTAAGTTAAATGCAAATGGACAGACAGTGTGAGTTTTTAAATTTATTTATATGTTCTTAATTTTTAGTTTCATCAACTCTTGGAGAAATTTTAAACAAATAAGTTTTTTTTAATAATTTATTTAGAATGCATCTTGCTGTCAAAAAAAGCCAGATGGAGTGTGTAGATGCAATTTTAGCACTTCATCCTGACCTTTCTTATGTAAATGTGGCAGGTATGAGTTCAATTTTATTACTTTATTGTATTTTTTTTTTATTATTGTTAAAGATATACTCTTAAGCACAGAATAAACTAGTTGGTGGGGTATGTATGATGGGGTATATAGATACATGGGGGTTATAATAGATATGAAGTTTAGAAGTATTTCCAAAATTTAATAACCAGTAGGTTTTAATTAACAGACAAAATGGTTAGATTTTAATAAATAGGCAGGTCAGAGTTTCAAAAAAGCATAAAATTTCTAGTGAAATCACAAGAAATAACTCAAAATAAACAATTTTTTTTCAAATAAACAAAATATGTCAAAACTTTACAAGGTTTTAAAAAGATTTTCAAGAGTTAAATTTTCTTTCTCAAACAAAAAAATTTCTAATTATTTTCATATTCCTTGAAAACTAGTAAATAGGGGAGGGGAAGGATTCTTTTGAGTTCCAGGGGGTCAGAAAAAAACTAAAACTGCTAGTGAAGCTATAAACTACTCTTGTGGTTTGTATAGTAAAAAGGTTTATGTTATATAAGTTGTTTATATAAAATGATTTAGGACAAACAGTTTATCACATTGCTGCAAGGAATGGAGACGTTATTATGCTTAAAAAACTACTTGACTACAGCCGAAATCATCTTAGTATTCAAGATGAAAATAAATTGTCTGTTTTACACTGTGCAGTGCTAAGTGGTGAAGTAGCTTGTATAAAACTTCTACTTGATAATAATTCCCCATTGGATTTAAAAGATGAAAATAATAGGACACCATTATTACTTGCAATAACAGAATGTAATGAGAAAATAGCTATGGAGTTAATAATACATGGTGCTGATATAAACATATCTGATAGTTTTGGAAGGTTAATTAATTTACTATATTTTTATAACTATGTTTATATGCTATGATACTTCCATCAATAGCAAAGGGCATTGTCAACCATATTTATGCTACAATGTATGCATAAGTTTGACAACAATTTATTGATGTAGTACATGAATAAATTATTGTCAAGAAGTGAGAGTTTTACAGAATTTTTTTATAATTCTTCTTTATAATATATTTATTTATAACATATTTTTGTTTATAATATATTTTTATTATGTGTTTATTGTGAGAAAAAAACTTAGTTTGGTCAGTTCCATATGAAATCATTCCTATAAAAAATATTTTTGTTTCCATTACTAGTTATGTTACATAAAAGTTTAAAAACAACTAATTTTTGTTGTTACATATCCTTGGAAAAGAGCATCTATACAGTATTTTAAAGATAAATTTGAAAATCAAACAATTCTACAAAAGGTTATGATATTTAATATAAATATATTCAGTTTTTGAATATATTGGTTTATTGAAGTAACTGCCAAAATTAAGTTTTTCTTAACTTAAATTGTTAGAACTATCAAATAATTGATGTAAAAGTGTGCTACAAATTTAGCCTCTGGTTGGTTTTTTTTTAGGGCTACATACCTATAAAAGTTTAAAATAAAATATGTAAAAAACAGTTGAACGTGTCACTAAAAGTGTCACCAAAAGAATTGTGTCACTTAACAGTTGAACTGTGTCACTAAAAATGAAAATAGAAAGGGCTAAGATATTAAATGGTAAGATATAAAATAGAAAAGGCTATAAATTTGTGTAAAAAACATCATAAGTAGCTTTTACAACAAATAAATGGTAGATCAATAAGTTTTCAAAATCATTTAAAATTTTTATTAACTTTAAACAAACTGCATAACAAAATAAGTTAATTACAATTAAAATAATTAAAATTTAATATGTATTATAATAATATTATGTATTAAAATGCATTCATTAGATAATTATAAGCAGCTAAGAAAATTAAAAATATTATCATATTTAAAACCACAAAAAAATTTTTAAGGGGTGGTGGTGGTGGGGGGTGGGGGAATTAAAAATGTGATGATTTGTTACCAGGGGGGAGGAGAGATGTCCAAAATTGTCAAAATTTGTGTGACATTATTTATGGTCACACAAATTTTGATCTTACCTATGAAAACCTTGTAAATCCTGATATGATTAAAAGTAAGTTTTTAAATATTTTTTACAGTAATAATTTGCAAATTTCCCAGTGGTAAAATTAGAGGTAACTAATTTGTAAGAAAAAAGGTAACTAACTTGCAAGAAAAGTTTTTAATCTTCAGATAATTTCAGATTAAAGATTATTTATCATAGCTCAGAAAAACTAAAATAAATAACTTTACTAGTGGTAGGAGGAGGCAACTATAGATTTCAAAGTATTACTTCAATAATTTTCAATTATAGATAGTTTGTTATTGGTTTAAAAAACTAGAATAAGCAACCTTACCTGTGGCAACAGTAGGAGGCAAAACTAAATGTTAAAATAAAGTAGGTGTAATGAACAAATGATAATTTCAAAATTGAGATTTATCTTTATTACAAAAACTACTATAAAATACTATAAACTAATATAAAATGAAACTAATATAACCAATTATATTAGAATAATAATTTATTTATCTTTTATAACAATAATTGTATAAGATAAATAAATTGATACATTTTCAAATTTGTATTTAATTTTTGAATAATAATTAATCACATAAAGTTAGCAACTGTTCAAAATGTTAACCCAACAAATCATAAAACTTAACTTTACTGTTTTTTATGAAATTGTTTAAAAAAAGATCTAATTAAATGAATTGAATTAAACTAAATTGAAATATTCAAATTTTTTACAAATTTTAAAATTATTAATATAATATCTAAAATTTGTTAATATTTATTTTTTATCATTATTTTATGGTTATGTATTTTAAATAGTCAACCCTCGGAATTAGAAAAAATGAGGTCAGCAATCATTTGCCGACCTCAATCTTTTAGTGGTCATCAAAAAAAAAATTTAAGCTTATCTTAGCATAAAACATAAAAACAAGGTTGGCAACTTTTTGCTGACCTCAAACACTTTTAGGTAGGTAGTCAGGTTGGCATTGCTGAATGCTGACTCTAAATCCAAGGGCTGAATAGTAGTAATAAGGGTATTTGATAGCCTCATATTTATTTTTGTTCAAATAAAATATTTATTCAATTTTATTTGAAGAAAAAAAAGGAGACTGTCACCTGAAATCTCTGAGAAAAGAAATACTGAAAAAACTCAGGCTCTGAAATACTTGAAACTATGTACTCAAAAATAACATATATTTCCAGAGATCTAAAACATATATTTTGTGACAAAATGCATAGAAGTAATTTTTAAGGCATTTTATGTTATAAATTATTATGAAATATAATTATAGTATTATTAAGTGACATTTATATAACCATGTGCATAAGAAGTGGGCAAAGAGGCAATTCCCTGCTTCGGGTTTGAAAGGAAGAAAAGAAGAACAAGTTATTAGCTTACAAATAAACAAGTAAATAAAGATTAATTTTAAAACAAGTAAATAAAGAGTAATTTTTTTTTTCTGTAACCAACTGCTTATATTTTCTAAATCTAAATCAAATATGTTTTAATGTATGACCTGATGTTGTTGCAAATGTTGAAATTAGGCATACAACTTCAGAATTAAGCATCAGCACTCTTCTACTCTCTTTTTCCAAAAGTATTCTCTAATTGGTCTATGTGGATGCATGAATATGACTTTAATATAAAGTTAATATACATCTTCACTAGTATTTACCCCCAGTAGAGACATTACACATTTCTAAGAAAACAATTAGTTAAAGTTGGAAAATTAAAAATAACTTTTATTCAACAAAATCAAATCAATGTGAAATTTTATATATTGGTAATGTATTTATAAGCATACCTTGCAAATATCTGATTCATTAGTTGTAATGCTTAGATTTCAGAGTACAAACTGACCTTGTCATTAAATACTATTAACTTTAAATTACAATTAACTAATTAAGTAACTCATTAACATTGTGTAGTAATAACCTTTTTTGAAAATGTTGGTTTTTCTTAAAACTAATATATGCTTTTTTTCCTGGCATGAGTTTTTATTTCAAGAAAAACATTTCTTGAAAGATTTCACGAATCATATATTATTAATACCAAAACATTTTTTAAATGTTATTTACACCACCTTTATTAATTTATTTGCTCTAAATTGATTACAACACTTTATTATTTTTCTCTCAAAATATTTGCGTTATTGCTCATGATAACAACATATATCTCTTGTAAAACTTTTTGTATTTACTTTCCACATTCTTATTATTGTTTACAAAAATGATCTTTGAGTTAAATAAGGCTTTGTTTTCTATAAAATTGACTTTGTTTTCTATAAAATTAAGTTTAATGGCAATAAATGTTGTGGTTTTTTTCATTCTACATTTCCAAATTTAATATATTTGATATTTACTTACCAGCTAAAAAGAAAATACACTAAACACTAAAATTCTCAACATTCTTAGAAAAACAAAAAAGTAAAGTTTTAAAAAGAAAAAAAAAACACTTTCACTTACTTAGTTACCAAATAATGTTAACAAATTTCAGTTTTATGTTTTTTTTATTGTTATATTTCTTTAATTGTTAAATATATGGTTATTCAAAGAAAATTGTTTTCCTTTATAAAGAAACCTTTAGTATATGCATTTGTGTTGTTTATAAGAAAGTAATGCATATGTAAAAACTAAATTCAGTTTTATGTTTCTTATTATGTTATTTCTTTAATTGGTAATTCAAATATGTTTTATGATTTCAAAGAAATTTGTTTTTGTTTAATTAAAAACCATTGTTTTCCTTTATTATATACATAGGTGTTGCCAGAAATTTTTTTGAGAGGAAGAGGCAGAGGGCCAAAGTTTGAAAAGTTTAAAAAACTAATAAAACCCTTTAGTGTTCACTCCAAAGTTAATTAACAGAGGTAAACATATAATTTGAAATAAGTTATATAATAAATTCAACAGCTATAATATTACCTATTAAGAATGAAATAGGAAAAAAGTTTAAAAAAAATTAAAAATAGGTAATTTCTAAAATATGATATAAAATTTTTTATAAATCAAGTTTTAAGAATATTTTTTCTTAATTTTCATTTTTATTTAAAATAAAAAAAAGGAGCTAACTAAACATTTAAATATCCTCTGTCATAAAGTTTATGTTTTAAAAGTTCTGAAAAAGCTTTATTTTTAAGTGCATTATTTAATATAGTATTAAAAAGACAAAAGCGTAATTTTTTTTTAGTAGATCTAAGATAAAATAATGGTATAAATTTAAATTTATTCCCATTGATTTTGGGATACAGCCTGTTTATGACCCAAAAGTAATTAATTTATAAATTGAGATATTATATGTAAAAGTTGCTTTATAATCTCTTCAAATTCTAGTGCATTTTTAGCTAAGATATATGTGCAAATAGATGTGCATTTTTGGCTAAGATATAGCAAAAAACATTTTTTGCAGTAAAAATAAACAAATTTTTTTGAAATTAAAAATAAGCCATATTATAAAGATATTCTGAATGGTTTTATATGACCCTGTGTTTTTGATTTTAACCTAAATTTTTTAATTTGTTTGAATTATATTTGAATTAAATTTGTTTGAATTGAGTTAGAATTATGTTCATTTACAGTTTGTACTATGGCAGTGTAAATTGTTAGTGTATGTCAAGTTATGGTTTGTTTATTAAACATATTGTCGGGGATAGTGCAAATCCGCGAATCAACTACAGGTAGGGAGCGCATATCTGCATTGCAGATAGTTTTACAGTAGAAGGTTAAAACTGTATATTTTTTTTTATTTAAACAGATTTTGGGCTCATTTTGGCATAAAGAGTTTTATTAATGTTCTTTGTAATATCAATAATAGCCATTAGGTGTTTTAGCTAATAATTTAGTTGCTAGAACACTTACGCGGATTTGATTTAACCACAAATTCATCACAATGGTACTCCAGAGAGTAAGTTATGCGGTATTGAAATTAAACTAATATTATTATGAAATAATAAATATGTAATAATCAAATGATAACATAAATTGTAATATCTGTTTAAAGCCTTACAGCATACATGTTTAATTAAAAAAGAAAAAATATATATATATTCTGAAATCTCTTCAAAATATAAACACTGGTAGTATAAAAATATTTCAATAACAGTTTGCTTTAATCTTACATTTTACTCAGCCTGTACAGCCTTTTTAATTACCTTATTAGGTACAGTAGAGCAAGTTTTAGGAATAATATCACGAAATAAACTCGTAACAATAAAAGAACATCTTCAGCTATCTAACAAAAATATATCTTTATGACTTTATAAATAAATCTTTATGATTATAAATTAAGAAAAATGTTACTCATTAACATTAAAATTACAAAAAATATCAAAAAAGTATAAGAACTATTTCAACAACTCAAAAAATAACAACTGCCATCGTAGTTATAGTTTAACAGAATAAAAGAAAATCATTTTTGTAAGGTAAGTTGTCATAAAATTCATGGCAATCCTTGGGTATAACACTTTTTAACTGTTGTAAATGATCATATTTTGATTTTGAGATTGGCAATCTTTCAGTAAAGAGTTGTGGTGGAATCACTGATTGAACTCTTTTTTGTCTTTGTGGTAATTGTTTAAATTGTAACTTAGTTTGAAATCTATTGTACCATTAGGATTGTATTTTCTCTGATATCAACCACACATTTTGCTCCAGTACCTCTTCCAGGACGGGTTGTATCATAAATAAAGTAGCTTTTAATACTGTAATCTTTAAAAAATGTATGGTCTACCATTGCTACCTCATATGGAGATGGATTGCATCTAGCTTCTTTGGTAACTAAAGAGTATTGACTAGGTAAAAATATTTCAAATTGTTTTAACTTTCTTTCTATTACCGAATGAACAGAATCTACCTCCATTTGAGTATGACCCTTTTCTAAAAATTTTTGTGTGATGGCTACTTTTTTTGTATTATCAATTGCAGAAGTGCGTTCAAAACAATGGCATTTCTATTTTGTGATGTACATCCATCAGTAAAAATTATGACATCTTTTGGGGATTCATCAATGATTTTATTTAAATAATCAACAAAAAATGAAGCGTTAGTTGATGCCTTTAAATTAGTTGTTGTTTCATCAAACCAATAACACTTTACTTTATTAGTGCCAAGATTGTATATTGTAAAATTATGAACCATCGGTTTTGTTTTGAAATACAATGCACTGGCTGTCAAGTATGGACATAATTTCACTGCTTGTAAATCAGCAGCGATAACGTGAATTGTTCCATTTTTTGCAGCAATTTTGTCTAAAGCTTTTTCTTTTCTAGCTAAATCTTTCCGTGATACATGTTGTTGATACTCTTGCTCTGTAATATTTCCTGTTTTATATGAACAACATAGATCGCATGCATCTTTCTTTGGTTGAAACAAAGCTATGTTTTCATCTTTCAAAACATCTTCAAATAGTTTTCTGGAAGTCACTTTCTGTCCATTTTTTGTAGCATTTTTAACATAGATATGATAAAGCTCACGTTTAGACTGTATTATGGGTTCTAGATATAATTTTTTACTTTCCTTTCTGCAGTACTGAGAAGGCAATTTAGGCATGGCTCTTAAAAATATTTGTACCAACTCTTTCAATGAATGGCATGGCCATGCAGTGTCATTACATCTTGTTGTTGTATCCCTATTAGACTTTTCTCCAAGCCAGTACCTAACTGTCCACTCTTTAATACCCAACGTTCCTAAAAACGTCTTTAAACATACTCTCATTTTGTTGTTATTTAATTTTAAATAATAGACTTTTGTTATACTTCGCCTTGTATTAGCCCTTTCAGTAGTTTTTCTTTTAGTCAGTTTTTATCAACTAAAGATAAAACAAAGATTTTCTTGGCTATCCAGCTCATCTCCCAAAATTTTTTTAAAAATATCTAGTCTTAGCCTTTCTGTAAACTTTTTGCAGTTAATCACATTACTTTTTAAGCATTTGTTTGATTTACAAGCCTCTCCAAGTTTTCGCGCAGGTGTTACAGCGTCTTGTAAAAATTTTTCCTCACCAGTCTTTCTAAAACCTATGTATTCATGACCTAGCATTCTCAAATTCTTATTCCTAAATCTTTTTGAAGACATTCGTTCTGCTTTTTGTTTCCTTTTCCTAGATTCAACTGCTACTTCAGGTTCCTAATTTCTTTCATAAAAAAAATCTTTATTGCTGTCTATTGATTTAATGAAAGCTATCTGCTCAACATTTGTTATTTCAGAGATTGGATTGTTGTTTGGATTAGCAACAGAATCATCTACTGGAAAGTCAAAAGTTGGTAATTCATTTGGTGAACTATTGTTTTCAGTATGTACAAACTCTGCAAAAACATATGGTAAATTATCAGTCATTTTCTTAAAAGCTTTCAATGTCATAACTTGATGTATTTTATCTTCTCGACAAGAGTTTTCTGTTATTCGCCATTTTAATCTTTAATCTAAAAAAAATTAGCAATATAAATATAGAAAAAATATTCATAATGATTTATATACTTAGGTGATATTTTTAAATAAGAAATGCATTTATATAACTTGGCTAACATACAAAATGTTCACCTTACAATATTCAGTCATTACTAATGACTGAATATTGTAAGGTGAACCGTTCTAATGACATTAAGATGAAAATTTAAACTGAAAATTTTTTTAAATGATTATTTTATTTAAAATTATTTAAAATGCTAATTTTATTTAAAATGCTAATATTAACAAAACTAATAGACTCCCATCATACTCAATTTAGAAGTAGGAAACTAATCCTATACAAAAGGTATAGATATAGGTATGTATACAAAAACCATATTTGGTTTTTAAAAAAAAAACAATAAAACTTAATAAGGCAACTTTTTTTAAAGACACGTTTTTTTTGTAAAAAGAATTTTACAAAAATGGTAAACAAACAAAAAAAAAAGTTTTTTCTCTACTACATCTGTACATAGATAATAAAACCAAAACTTACCTGATGTAGTGTTGATTATTTTCAATTATAAACCGAATTTAACACCTCAAATTACCAAAAACATTACAGATACACTCGAGATGATAACCGATCACATACGCGGTACTGACATTCACTAGCCCCAGATACGCAGTATTGTTCTTGGGCAATAACCTGCATTCTATAGGTCAAATAAAAGTAAGCTCAATATTGTCGGATGCCGATTAGAATCCTGCATGCATTTCCCAAGAAATCTCAAATTGGCTACATTTGTCAGATACGCAGTATTATCCAATGCTAGTTTACGCGGGTTTGCACTATCCCCGACGATATTGTCAATTTATAAATATTAAAAAAAAATAATTAATTTAGAACAGCAATTGTATTAGCATGTTCCCAAGGGATGTCCCAAGCTGTAACTTTACTTGTATCAAAAGGTGCCAACAGTCCAATAGCTGAAAGTCAAGAAAAACTGAGTAAGTTGATATTATTCCTTGAAGTAAAAAAGATATTATTAACAATAGCATGATTTAAATCTCTGAAAGGAAAAGATTTTTTTTATCAATTGTTTATTAGATATCTGAATTTTAAATATATTTCAATAAATAAACTATTAAATTTAGATTTAGTATACCGTCAAATTATATTTATAAGATATGCTGTTAATTTTGATACTGATAATTAATTATATTATATTATTTAATATAACATAATATGTTATAACATGATATAGTTGGTTATTTTATTCTCAATTATATAATTATATTAATGTAATGAAATTAATAATAATGTACTGCAATTGCACTGCAATAAATTCAAGAATAGAAGATGCAGAAAACAATAACGAAAGGGAAAGAATTACAAAAATACGTTATCAGTTTGCGTTTTGCAGAATGGTAATGAATTATAACTGATGAATATAAGTTTGGAGGGGGAAAAAAAAAACCTTAAAAGCCTTTGATATTGTTAAGGACAATAGCTCTTGCCTCACAATCTATTGCCCAATAAAGCCTTTTATGGTTCACAAGTCAGCAATATATTAGGAGGACTGAAATCCATATTGATTATCAAAGATTTATTGTTAAACTCAAGTTGAGGTAATAAAAATTGGTTAAGGATTTTGATTGGTGATTGAAGGACTTTGCTTATCGTAATAAGTAGGCTGGGATATAGTTGGAGGGGTCAGTGCAGAGAGAACTTTTTTTAAAACACGAATTTTGTTTGAATAAAAAGCTGTAGAGTTAAAAGAAAATGTAACTTTTGTCTAAAATTTATTTGCTAAGTGATTAAGATGTTGAGCAATAGATTAACCTGTTACTCTAGATTATCTCATAAAATGTGGTCATAAGATTCAAGAAATGAATTAGAGAATAAAATTTTTGCAAATTGTTCTATCATTCCCTTGAGAGAAGTAATAAGATCAGACTCATGTATGAGAGAAAGAATGTTAGACTTTCCTTTGTTAATCACTGTTAAAAATATTTTAAAAATCTTTAGAACCTGATTTTTAAGAGTTTAGTGATCTGATAATGAAGGACCTTAAGGTATAATACCTTTTAGTATTTGTTTCTTGCAATGATAAAAGGATGTTTGTTTTCAAGAGAGTTGTTCTGAGAAAAAAGATGAAATAAATAATTACAATTAGAAATGCTGCACAAAAAAGAATAAACTGTTGAAGAGTGATAAACTTTCTTTGCAATGATCCTTAAGCTAATGTTAATCGCCTCTGCTGATAATTGTGTCTCTTATTAATCTGTTACTCTAGATTGTCTAATAAAATGTGGTGATATGATTCAAGAAATGACTTAAAGAAAATTATATTTTATTAGACAATCTAGAGTAACAGGCTGCATAAGAGGCACAATTACACTGATCAACAAATAAAATTTTATTGTGTATATCTTGTTAACTAGGTGGTTTTTTAAAACAAATTAAATATGCTGATTTCAAATATGCAAACCATTTTTCACCATCACGTCAAGTTGTAAAGATATTTGGGTTCAAACCTTTAGTATTTAAGGTAAAGTCCCTAATATTGTCGAAAAAAAAGTTATTCAAAAGTATGTCAACCTGGGTCTCAAAAGAAGCGTATTTTCATAGACATTTAAAAATGTTATTCATTTGTAATAAAAATAAGTATTTTTTGTATTTTTGCTGAATAACATTCTGTTGAAGTTTTTTTAAGAGTCTTTAGCATTTTTTTACATAATTTTTTTGTTAATAAATTTTAAGGAAAAATTTTTATCTTTTCTAAAATCTCTATGAAAATACGCTTCTTTTGAGACCCAGGTTGACATACTTTTGAATAACTTTTTTTTCAACAATATTAGGGACTTTACCTTACTAAAGATTTGAACCCAAATATCTTTACAACTTGACGTGATGGTGAAAAATGGTTTACATATTTGAAATCAGCATATTTAATTTGTTTTAAAAAACCACCTAGTTAACAAGATATGCACAATAAAATTTTATTTGTTGATCAGCGTTATCAGCAGTGGCGATTAACATTAAGGACCATCACAAAGAAAGTTATTAAAAAAATCCTAGTGATGGATTCTGTGTTGGTTATTGATATAAGTTGTATGGAAAACAAATTGTAAAATTAACTATCTGGGTAGGAGATTGAAAAAGAAAAAATTTTAGGACTTTATTGTCACCAGGATCAGTTGTACTGAGGCTGAGTCATTCAGTGTGATGAACATTTAAGTCACAAATAGAAACAGTATTGACAGATGGTTAAAGAAAAATTCTTGGAAAGAAGAATGATAAAAAAAAGTTATTGAGTGTAGTGTTGTTAAATTAAAGTACATAAAAAATAGTCATAACACTCAACTCTGATTTCAATAGTTAAAGATTCAATACTGATACCAAGACAAATGCAATTTAAAGATTTAACATCTGAATTTAAGTTAGTTTTCAAATGAGATTCTACTAATTAAAGTTTGCTAATAATCCTGGTCTTCAATACCACAAATATTTTAAACAATTCGATGGTAATAATGGTTTTTTTTATCATTATAATCTTAGGTGGCAAATTTGATGTATAATAAATCCATGGTTTGAGTTATTACTTGGCTTAATCATAAGTAGTGCATGGTACCCAAAGCAGTACATTATACTACTGCTTCATTCCTGATAGCAAATGACAATCGACTCCAAAAGCACTAGCAGGGTCATGTACAGCAAGGCACTGTTAATAATCTTATTTTTTTTACAGCTTTTTGTGTCTTTCTTAAAGCTACCACATAAATTTTCAAACATTACTACCAACTAGCCATTAAGATTTAGAGCTATACCTTTATATAGAGATAATAAAAAGAGGTGCATAGCCATTACCAGGCAGCCACAAATAAAGACCCAAGATTAGATAATCAAAGGATCAAGAAGATCCTCGTTTTGTTATCCTAGTTAGGAAACAGTGTTGAAAAAATATTATGAAGGGGAGTGTTGGGCTGGTCAGCAGTATATTCCTGCTTACCCCTAAAGTATTTACCTTAAAGGTTTTTTCTGAAGACAGTTCCTGGATTATTAAGACACTAAATTTTTTATTCAATCTGAAGCCCTGTAAAGTCTTTCAAGGCAGCAAATCATTTGGCAAGTTGTGCTTGATTACATGTTACTGTTAGCAGGGTGATTATGATCTGATCATGTATGGTAATTCTGATCCTGACATAATGATACCTTCTTCTAATGATACCTTCACAATGATACCTTCTTCTAATGATACCTTCATAATGATACCTTCTTCTAATGATACCTTCATAATGATACCTTCTTCTAATGATACCTTCATAATGATACCTTCTTCTAATGATACCTTCATAATGATACCTTCTTCTAATGATACCTTCACAATGATACCTTCTTCTAATGATACCTTCATAATGATACCTTCTTCTAATGATACCTTCATAATTATACCTTCATAATAATACCTCCTTCTAATGATACATTTATAGACATACTACTTATAAAGCTTTGATTATGATTATAAGCATAATTTTTTCATTTATTAAATTGTTTTTCTTTTATTATTTTTGCAATGTTTGCTTCAGTCTGAAAACAAGAGGGAGAAGTTAAATTGAATAAATTAATATAAATGACTTTATTTTCATTCATTTTTTTTTTAATTTTGTATGTTTTATTTATATGTGTTTGTTTTATTTTTTTTTTATAGCAAATTCAGGTGATGATATTTCTACTCCATTGAAAGATGAAATAAAAAAAGATATTGATAAAGAATTTGGTAAATTTATAATACAAGATATTACCTTCAAATTTATAGTTTAAGATAATACCTTCAAATTTATAATATAAGATATTACCTTCAAATTTATAGTATAAGATGTTACCTTCAAATTTATAGTATAAGATATTACCTTCAAATTTATGATATAAGATATTACCTTCAAATTTATAGTATAAGGTATTACCTTCAAATTTATGGTATAAGATATAACCATTAAATTAAATGGTATAAGAAATTCAAATTTATAATATAACATATTACCTTCAAATTTATAGTATAAGATATTACCTTCAAATTTATAGTATAAAATAAAACTCAGAAATGCTTTACCAATCTTATCATCCTTCTGGAAGTATTTCTAGATGCACTGGTTTTGTGTTGAAAGCATATTGGCTTGTGTTGACTACATGGTAAGGTTGACATTAAGCTCGATATCAGCATAAGGTTTGTGGTTGACTTTAGGTCTAATTTAGACTTCAGAGATGCCCAAAAGGTGGCTATTTTTAGGAGACATCATTCAAAAATGAAAAACAATAATTTAAAACTCAGAAAGTCATTAATAAAAAATACTTTTTGTTAAAAACAAAAAAATATTTTTTTTTTCAACACAAAAAGATAATTTTTTTGTTAACCTAAAAAGAAAATTTTTTTGTTTACCTAAAAAGAGTTATAACATAAAGTTATAGGATTTAATGCTTTCAATATTTAAAATAGTTTGACTGCTGTTTAAAATTGTATATATATTTTTTTTACTTTCAGGAAATCAAAACAAAACAATAGAAGAAACCAATGTAAGTAAAATTTCAATATTTCAAATGATTCAACATATGTAATTAATAATTTTTTTTTAAGCTTTTAAAGGGATCCCAAAGTGCTGAGACAAGTTGTTTTTATAATAAATAGAATGATAAAAAAAAATGTATATGATGTCATTGTAGAATTTCGATGAGAAATCTAAAAATTCTTTTTTTATATAATTTTTTTTTCCATTATAGGTTACTAAAGAATTTGTTTAGTTACTATTATTATATACAATTTTTTTTTTTTTATAAGTTACAAATTTTTTTAGTTATTTTAAATTATGTTTTTTTAGTTATTTTTAAGTTCATATTAAGAATATGAATAAAATATTTCAGGTATT
Source organism: Hydra vulgaris (assembly GCF_038396675.1). Taxonomy (NCBI): domain Eukaryota; kingdom Metazoa; phylum Cnidaria; class Hydrozoa; order Anthoathecata; family Hydridae; genus Hydra; species Hydra vulgaris. The sequence goes on along the minus strand of NC_088932.1, from coordinate 9,405,079 downwards.
TTTAGCTTGTTAATTGCTATAAATTTGTCTATTGCTATAAATTTGTCTATTGCTATAAATTTGTCTAATGCTATAAATTTGTCTATTGCTATAAATTTGTCTATTGCTATAAATTAATTTTGTATTTTTTTCTTATTAAATGATTATTATTCTTAATGAGATTCTGTTAAAAAAAATATTTTGTGTTATTTAACTCTTTCACAACCGCAAGTCGCTGACAGTAGATTTTAATTTTTTTAAATTTTGACCACAACCTGTTGGTAGCAGCTTTTGAGTATGCTTCACAATTTATCTTGTTTTGTACATAAATTTTCACTCTAGATACATATAATTTGTTTGTTCTTAAAGTTTAATTTATTCTCTACATAAGAACAAATAAGATCCATATTATGTAATTATAAAAAGTTATTACTTGATAAAGTTAAAAAATCTTGAGTAATCCTTGATAAAAAAAAACTTCTTTAGATTTAATTCTAAAATAAAGCAGCGTTAACATTGTAAAGTTTAACTTGTAGAATAGCATAAGTATTTAGCTCCGTAATTAAAAAAGTCTTTTGAAAAAAATATTTTTTTTATACATTAAATGAGTTTGGTCTAAATTCATTAAATGAGTTTGGTCTAAATTGATTAAATGAGTTTGGTCTAAATTGATTAAATGAGTTTGGTCTAAATTGATTAAATGAGTTTGGTCTAAATTGATTAAATGAGTTTGGTCTAAATTGATTAAATGAGTTTGAGACTTTATTTTTTAGTTACTATTTTATATAAGATTTATTAAAACAATGGTTTAAGCACTTTGCATTTCTTATTGTTCAATGATTTGTGTTAATAACTCATTTAATTGAAAAGTTCATTTGTTTAGCTTTCTATTGATATATAGTTTGTTATGCTTTTAAAGAGATTTACTATTCGAATTTTAATTAGTTGACAATGTTATACCATCCAAATTTTATTCAAAAATAGTGTGGTTGCAGCGAAAAGATTGTTAAAATGGCTGGTAGCGAGTGAGTTAACCTTTTAAAAGTTTAATTAACAGCATTTATTTGCTAAACTTTTCATCGGATTCAAATATTCTTGACATTTTTATTTAATCATGCGAGAATATATTTAATGAACTTTTTTTTGTAAAACATGTATTGCTTATTTTATTTTTAAAATTGAACAATTATTACTAAAGATTGGAAAAAAAAGTAGCATTATCAAATTAATTTTAAAATTGAAATTGTTTAACAAAAAACTTTATTGTCAATATTGGCAGTTTTTTTAATTGTAATGTTGAAGGACAGATTTTAATGTAAAATGCTTGCCAAATACGACATAAATTGGGAAATATCAAATATAATATGTTTTTTAACGCGCGCTGCAACACATTAACAATTTTAATCACCACTTGTCTTGAATTATTGCCATAAAACAATTGTTGGTTTAATTAACAAAAAAGCTGTCTGTAAATTTGTTAAGTGTATAAATGATGTCATTTACCAAAAATTATTTATCAATTAAAAATTTAAGAATTTGTAAATTGTCATTTCGATAGGAAAACAAAATCGTCATAGCGGTAAATGACTTAGATAAATTAGAAAAAAAGTTCACATAGTTTACATGAAAGGAAAAAAAGATTCAGAGTATATAACAAGGTGATCGACATCTTTTTTACATATTTTTTATATTTAAGGGTGTATCATAAAAATCTTAATTTTATTTGGTTCTCGTGCTCTATAAAAAAACGTTCTTTTGTTTAGCTTATTATAAAATTTAAACAAGTCATACAATTGATGACATACAGTTATTTTAAAAAACAAATAAAACAAAAACAAATAATACTGATTCAAAAAAAAAATGCAGTTTAAAAAAAAAAATCCTACAACGATTTATATACTAAAACTCTTTGGAATTAAACACACTTGAATAAATTATAAAGTCTTTAGATTGTGGCGTATATTTTAAAGACTTAAAGAAACTTGCTAATATGGAGACGGTGAGCTTCGAGTAAAACATTAGTTTTTCTTGGTATATGTTTATTATTTTGTTTTACTCAAAAAAATTCAGCCTTAACATTTTTTTTTAACATTCTCTTTAATATTAAAACAATTTGTCTCTGCACTTTGGGATCCCTTTATGTGATGTCTATATATACAAGGTTTGAATTAAGTAATTTTAAAATAACTATAAAAAGTTTAAATAAGTTTTTATATATTTTTAAACTCCTCTGTCTTTAATTTTGTATACATATCTGCAAATAATTTATGGGCGTATAATTTATAAGAAAATATTAAATAAGTTTTAAATAAAATATGAAAGTATTTTATATCTTATTTAACGATTTCTTTTATTTAAAATATTTGATCACTTCTAAATTCCTTCAGACTTTGGTGATTAACAGTTGTTTTTTAATATATCATACTTTATTGGGCTTTATTTTTCTAGTTTTATCTGATGATTTATAAAAAGAATTAAATTATTAAAGTTTAAACCATTATCTTTAATAATAATAAAAATAATAATAATAATGTGGTTTTACAATAAGACTTTACATTGTAATTCAAGATCAATATAATTATTCTTTTATTCAATAACAGCTATTGAGTTTAGTGATCAAAACAGTGTTTTTAAAAAGCTAAAAATTTAAAGACCGGAAGCATTTCCAGATGTTGCAATTTATGATCATTCAATTTGAGCCCTGATATATGTATATATATATGTATATATATATATATACATTATATATATATATATAAACATTATATATATATAAACATTATATATATATAAACATTATATATATATATATATATATATATATTATATATATATATATATATATATATATATATATATATATATATATATATATATATATATATATGTATATATATATATATGTATATATATATATATATATATGTATATATATATATATATATATATATATATATATATATATATATATATATATATATATGTATATATATATATATATATATATATATATATATATATATATATATATATATATATATATATATATATATATATATATATATATATATATATATATACATATACACACACACATACATACACACATCAAGCCTTCCCAGGAAACGTGAGGTTTTTTGTCTTGTATGTCCACACATGAGTATTTTATTTTCGACAACTTGGTCACGACTGTTTGCAAGTTTATTTATATTTAGCGTTGCAGAAAAATTAATTTTCAAAAACAAAGAAAGCAAAGCTAACAGAATAGGAAATTAAAATAGAAAAAAAATAAATCATTTAAATAATTTGTATATTGTTTTTTTATTTTTATTTCTTTAGAGTGATTGTTATTTTTAGCAACAGAATTAGCATCGTAGTTTATTAGTGTATGTAGCTTTTTTTTGGATAAGGCATTTACTTCATACACTGAATGTCCCTGGTTGGAATCCTAACAAGTCCTAAATTTTTTTTTGCTTTTTTACTTGCCCCCTTTCTTTTGGTCTACTATGTTATTGTTAAAATATATGTAAACAAATATTAACAGTTATTATTAATAATTGAATAACAATAATAATTATTATTAATAATTGTTCACTAATAACATAGTAGACCAAAAGGGATGAAGGGGTAGAGCTAAATGTACAGAACCAAATGTTAAATAGCATCAAATATCCAAAATTACAAAGAGCTAAAAGATTGGGGATAAAAAATGTACATGAATAGAAACGTAATATGAAACAATTAAGGCTATGTGAAAAATGTGTAGATGGCATGGCCTAATTGAAGCTTAAAAACTATATATGTGTGTACGCCTCACTTAGAAAATGCACTGAAAGGCTTGAATAGTTTAAGAAATCTGAATCATTCAAAACCATACAACAAAAAGATTTTTTATATACAAAAAAAAGATGAACATAAATGGTTACAAAGCAAATATATGACCAGCAGTATTTAAAAGAAAACAATTAAAAAGAAAATGACAATAGTGAGATGCGAACCATGGACATTCTGTGTACAAAATAAACACTTTATCCAAAATATATGTGCTTATACATTTGAACAAATAAATATAATTATATAATAAAAAAAGTTATACATAAAAGTATGCGCATGCATTACATAGACGTTTTCATCTGTGGACAATATATACTTAACACATAAAAATTATACAGATATATTTTGCAAACAGATAGCAATTTATATTTTCACTTTCCTTTTTAAAAAAAATTAAATAAAATACAGGATAATCATTCTTTAATGTCTTTTAATGCTGACTTAACTGTTTGTTTTTTGCTTTGCCTTATTCAATTTTGTTGCTGAAAATAACAACCACTCTAAAAAACAAAAACAAAACAGTACACAAGTTATTTAAATTATTAATTTTTTTATTTTTTATTTACTAAAACTTATTTTATTTTCCTATTTTGTTTTTTTTGTTTTGCTTTCTTTGTTTTTAAAACTGCAATGTCTAATTTAATAAAACTTGAAAACAGCCATGACTAAGTTGTCTAAAATAAAATACTCATCCGTGGACATACAAGACAAAAAACCACACACCTTTCCTGGGAAGGCTTGTACATACATTTCATTATGATTGGTTGAAATTTGAACAATTTTAAACAGAGTTTTCCAAAACACCACTTAATAAATTCTAATTTTTTTTTTTTCAAATTTTATATGCATAAGAAGTTTTTTGTGCGTTTGTGTAGTTCTGTTTACATCTGATTTTTGCAATGATGAGTAAAAAGTATGAATAGCAAAAAAATAATCGGAAATTCATATAGAAAATCCATCATGCCCATATTCAATAATTTCAAAAGCATGTAAAGTTCCATGGGTCGTCCATAAATTATGTCACGCTTTAGTGGGAAAAGGGGTGGTGGTGGTGGCTTGAAATAGTTTGTGTTTTAGTAAGGTTTCATACGAAACTTGTTACTGAGAAGTTACAATGTTGTGATGAGAGGGTGAGGGGTCTACAATGATAAAAAATTGGGGGGCGTAATTTGTGGATGACCCCCAAAGATCAATTGTTGTAATTCTTATAAAATGTTAAAAACAGAATGAAATTATAATCAGAAAACGAGGAAGTAGTAGAAAATC
>NC_088932.1:9377500-9395000 GCF_038396675.1 Hydra vulgaris | reverse complement strand
GTCACTTTCAACTGTCTCAACATGAGATTCGTTGATTTTTTTTTTTAATTTTGGCGATGTTACTTTCTTTTTCGGATTGAAATTTAACTGTTCTACATTTTTCAGGGATTATCTTTTTCTGGATATTTCCGGAATTCCGGATTTTTTTCTCAACTTTTAGTTTTTCTGGATATCCAAAACGTTTTCCATACATACAAGTTTAAGTATATATTTTTGTAATATATTTGTTTTTTAAGCTTTTTCACTCATCACTCATACAAAAATTAAGAATAGTTTGAAAAAAAATATTGGAAATAGCACCTAAAAACAAAATTTTGAGGAAAATAAGGGAAAATATATTCCGGATTTTTTCTGGATATTTTACCCAAACAAGTTTCCGGATTTTTAAAATATGACCTGGATGATCTATGATTTTTCTAAATATTTATTTACAGCATGTTTTTATATAACATTTTGATCTTCATCAGACCATACATGGTTATTCCCAACAATTAGCATTCCAGCATGCATTCTTCCATGGTACTATGATTCATTTGAAGTCTTTTATCTGAAAGAATAGTGGTCACTGTGCTGAAATATCTTTCAACTGCGCTTTTAGATGATGGTAAACAGAAGCACAACTCATTTAGCAGCTAAATATTTGGAAAATTAGATTTTTTAAGTTTCCATAATTTCTCTGAAACTTCTAGATAAGTTAACTTTGAATAATATTTTTTTACCATTATTTGTAGATGTTACTCTTAATTACATAAAATTGGTACATCATGTTACTCTTAATTACATAAAATTGGATAAAAGTATAGGGCAATTTTTGTTATTGCAGAAGAAATTAAATAAAAGAGCCTCACTGTTTGTTTTAAAAAGATGTTGACAAAATTGTATGCATGTATGAAACTGTTTCCTTAATGTTGTTTTAATTTCGATGATTAAATTTCTATTGAAATTTTCTTTGTCCAGTCGGCATAATCAACTTTTTGACTTATTAAGTAATTACATGTTTTATAACAATGTTATTAAGTTAATTAGTTAATTAGTATTAATTACTTTTTATTATTTTACATTAAAAATTAGTTTAAAAAATATATATTTTGATAAAAACATATTATTCAAAGTTAACTTGTCTAAAAATTTGGCAGAAATCATGGAAATATAATAAAGCTCATTTTCCAAATATTTCGCTTTTAGCAAAGTATTTGGAAAATGGCCGCTATTCTTTATATGACACTATTCATAATGACTTATGATTGCTATTCTTTCAGATAAAAGACCTTATAGTAAAGCATAGCACCATATTACCAATAAAGCAAACCCAGTTGTAGATGTTTGGCTGCCCTAGGCACAGACCCTGTTTCAGATATTTGGCAGCCCTAGGCGTAGTTTATTATGTACTTATCAATAATTCATGCACTATATTATTTTTAAACCCTTATTTCATCGCTCACATTTTATATTCATATTTTAAAAATCTAATTCAAGTTATTAAACACTTTAGATTTTACAACTTTGAATTGAATTAAAAAAAAGTTCTTTTTTTATATTGGCCTATATTATTCTCAAATAGATTGAATAGAAGCAAAACTATAAGTCTATTAAGCAAAACGCTTTTAAATTTAAAAGATAAAAATTTGATTTAAAATTTACTTTTTTACTTTTTTTTTTTTTTCTTAGGTAAAGATTTATTTTCCTTTTTCAGTTTATGGTTTTTGTTTTCATTTTTATTAAGTTTACTTGCGTTTTTAAGCTCTATTTTTAAAATGCGCGAAAACTCTCAAACTATTTAAAAGTTGTAGCCAAGTTATCAAAACAAAAATTGTACATGCGTGGTATATATATAAAGATGTGCGATCGCACATCTTCCTGCGAAACACTGACGCAGTACTTATTTTCACACAGTCGCTACTTACATTTAGAGTTATAACTTACATTAAGAAAAATAGTTTAAAGAGCATTTTGAAGTAGACTTAAAAAATCTACATTCTACTAGCAAAGTTTTAACTGCTCAATCACTAGACCGTTGCTACAAGTTTTATTAGATTTTATACAAGTTTTACAATATTCTAAACATTTTAATTCTTGGATTAGAAGCTCCCATAACTGTGAAATCTTCATTGACAAAACTCAGAATAATTATCTTTTTTTACAAGAAAGAAAATTATACTCATCATTCTGAGTTTCATAAAATAATGAGCATAATTTTCATTATGCTTCTTGGAGGTATGTAGAAGATTTAGAAAATAACATATATAAATACAGTATTGAATGAGATCTAACTTTTAAAATGAAGTCCACCTGGAAGAATTATAACAAATATTTGCTTTATTTTTTGTATTTTTTACCAGATTTACATTTTACCCCAACCCAAAGTTTTAAGTTAAGTTTTGAAAATAGTGTGGCTTTGCTGGTAAAAATAATGGTGTCCTGATTTTATATTTATTGATTTAAAAAAAAAGTTATACAGTAAAAATTAAATATAATTATTTTAGTCTCAAAATTAGTAAATTTCTAAATTATTTTTTCCCAAAATCGGTAAAAAATTAGTTTGGAAATAATTTTAACTTTTATACAATTGTTTATTCTGTATTTATGAGGGTGTTAACATATTTTTATGGTATCTATTACGAGGTTACGTGTTGAAATGTCATATTTATAAGATTGTTAAAGTATTTTATTTTATAATCTTAAATGTTTTTTATGTTGAAGTTTATTTTTGCTCAAAAAGTAAAGCTCAAGAAGATGATGAAAATGGTTAGATGGTAATCAGAAGTTTTTGCTTCTTAATTTTGACTATTTCAAATTCAAAATTGTGGTTGTTAAATTGTAAAATACAAGTTCTCTGGTATCAATTATGAATATTTTTCCTGTCAGTTTTACATACAATAAATTTACATACAAATAAGTTTACTGTCAGCTTTACATACAGTAAATACATAAAGTTTGCTGTCTTTAAATACAGTAAGTAGAGTTTATAGTCTTTACATGAAGAGAGATTTTGGAGAACTAAAAGCCCTAAAATGTATCAGGTAAAAATTTTATTTAATGCTACTGCTTGATTTGAACATAACACCAAAAATAAAAAAATAAAACTGTAAATATTTATTTTCTTTTTATAAGAAATAGAGTTAATAAATATTTAAACTATAAGTTTACAAAAACAAAATAAAATTAAATTTATAAATGTTTATATTTGATTTTTAATGTAACTCTTCTATAGTGTTATAAATTTTTAAAAGGGTTTAGAAGTCACTGATGTTGGAAAAGAAAATAACGAAGAAAGTTTAGTCCAAAATAAAGAGAAGGTAAATTTAATACATTAGCATATTTTTGGTTTTGTGTATATTATAACAATTGTTTTTCCAGGTTAAAATAAGATTCTTACAAGATTCCTAAATGCTATTTTTGATACCAATACTGCTCTCATTTTTTGACAGCAGTGTTGGTATAAAGAATTCAATAACAATATCTAGGATTTTTGACACATCCTAGAAATAGTTATTTAACCCATTGGCCGCAGTGAGCCATGATTATGGCTTTTACTTTGCAGTACAGCAAGCCATAATACACGTGTTTAGTGTTAAAGTCAAAACCCATGATCGTGGCTTTTGACTTTAACACTAAAAATGTGGCTGTGAGTTTAACACTAAAATATTGGTTTTTGTTAATTTTAAATAGTACCACTTAATAGTACAGAGTTCTTTTCCTTGCTTATGTTATTCAGATTCATATAGCTGTTTCAAAATTTTTTAATCATCATTGGATTTTTTTAAATTATTAAATTTCTTTTTAAATTAGTTAAACAACAAGTATGCCTAATAAAGTATGTTTTTTCATTACCTACAAGTTGATGCTATATTATTAATATATTGTTATCATTAAAATGGTTACAGTCTTTTATCAAGTTCTTACCAAAAATTATAAAACATATTTACAACAGAATTATAAAATTGACTAAGAATTTATCTTAGCTTGAAATCTTTGGTGTTATTATTGTTGTTGTTACTATTAGTGTTTTGTTATTATTCATATTATTGTTCAGAGAATCTTTAGATAATAAAATTTATTGCTCCCTTTTAGTTACAAATTGAAGATATGCGTAAAGAACTTGAAAAAAAAGACTTAAAGATCGTAGAGCTACAGGCTGAGGTTATTTTATATATTTTTTTTAGTTTTTAATTTTTATACATTTTTTATTTTTCTTGAAATAATATAATGTTTAATGTTTTACACTACTAAATTCTTTATACTATTTTTTCTATATTCTAGATACTAGATTCTTTGTACTTTATACTTGGTGTTTATAAAATTTTTGTCTTAATGAATGTATAAATAGAGCTATAATGTTACTTAAAGTTTGTTATTACTTAAAGTTATTACTTGAAGTTTGTTATTACTTAAAGTTACATTTTACAAGAAGTAGTAACAAACTGAGTATTATAATTGAAGTAGCTGAGAATCTAGTTGATTACCTATTAGAAGTTTTACACTACAATTTTTTGTACCAAGATGTCTATACTTTTATTTTGTTTGTTTAGCTTTTAGCTCTTCATAACAAAGTAAAATTTGAAACTGAAAAGCGTTATTCTGCCGAGGTAATCACTTAATAGTATTCTTAAATATCTTGTTTTTAAAAATTTTTATAATTTATACTTTAACATTGATTTTTTAAAGTATTCTCATATTTTATCATTATTACATTGGTATTGTAACATTGTTGCTGTTGATTGATAATCATTATTTCATTGTCATTATACAGGGTGCGGCAACCATTCGCAAAACTTTTTAGAACATTTTTTAAATTAAATTTTTAAAGCACTAAAAAACTATATTCATGGAATATTAATAGAAGAAAAGTTGAAGATAATTACTTTTTCCACCTTAACATTCAATTAAGTCTCCTTTTTTTTTTGATCACTGTCTCAAGCCTAGGACGGAAGGACTGGCAGGTGCTTATTATGTAGTCCTTTGACATTGAGTTCCAAGCACGGGTAATTGATGACTTCAGTGACTTGACACTTAAGTGGACCTTTTTGCAATCGTTACTCTCAACAACGCCTCACACACTATAGTCGAGGGGATTCAGGTCATGGCTGGACGGCGGTCAAAACTGTTTTGGCCAAAAATTATTGAGTCCTGAAGATATTGTTGAGTTTTTCTAGACCCATGACAAGGTGCATTGTCCTGTTGATATAATTGTTTTCTGGGAATGTCTTCTTCAGCCTTGGCACCACATAGTGTTTTATTAAGTTAATATACACATCAGAAGTAACTTTTTCTTTCTCTTTGATGTAGATTGGTGGACATTTCTCTCCATTAAAAGCGATAATTCCTAGCATCATGATGGACTTAGGGTGCTTAATGTGACACAAAAGTGATGCTTTGTCACCCTTCTGCACAATGAATCTGTCATTTCGCCTGTTTATCATACAGTCAACATGAAAAAGGTTTTCATTTAAGAAAACTTTAACTGTTGACGAAGCATGGCTTTTTAGCTGATTTAGAAGCTTCTTTAATCGTTCCAATCGTAAAGTTTATAGTCTTTCTGTTAACAGTTGACATAAAGGTCGGGCCACACTTACTTTTTCAAGTGATTTTAAAGTTCTTCTGACTGTCCTTTCATCAACATTGAACAATTTTGATGAAAGGACAAAAACAAATTGCGGAAGTATTTTATTTACATCACAAAACCTAGCTAAAAATTAGTTCATGAACCGCTGCCGCACCCTGTAAGTACATTACCAATATCATTATTACATCATTGCATCATTATTACATCATTGCATCATTATTACATCATTACATCATTATTAAATCATTTCATCATTATCACATTGTTGCATCATTACCGCATCATTGCATCATTATTATCACATCATTGGTATCCCTTGTCAAAAAGTCTTATAGGATCCTGTAAGAATTTAGAACAAAAAAAATTTTGGATTTAAACCCCATTAAATTAGAACACATAAGTTAAAAAGTGTTTATAGTTATCAAAGTTTTTTTTTTTTTGTTTCAAAATCCTATAGGACTATTTGGCTAGGGATATCCTTAATGTATTATTTGATTAATACATATTGATGTATAGTCAAATACGCAGTTTGTAAGTTGTAAACAACTTAAATTTTTAAAAAAACTATTAAAAATTTACTTTATAACTACACTGAATCATTCTACTTTTTTTCTTATGCATGGAGGAGTTTTTTGGTAATGTTTTACTTCATCTAAAAAAAACCTTTTACATGCAGTAGAACATCACTGAAAAAAATATATTACCAAAGATAAAATATAGCTCTTCTTCTTTAGTAATATATTTTGCAGTCTTCAATTAGTCTGACAGTTTTGTTTTGCTTCATTGTTAATAGATTATAATGACTTTATATTTATACATGTGTTAAAAATTGTTGTTAGTTTTCCAAAATACTGTTAAGAAAAATATATTTACTATAAGATAAGATGGTTAATATGATGGATAATATTACGGATAATAAGATAAGATGGTTAATGTGAGTTAAAATAAGATGAACTATTAAAATTTTTTAAGTTGTTTTTAAAATTTATGGATGAAACAATATAATATAACAATTTTAATAAAACATTTAATACTTCATAGTGATCTCCAAGTCCTGTTCTTTTTCGACAACTTCAAAAGATGTCTGTTTAATGTTTCAAGGCCGGCAGAAACAACATTGTCGTCAAACTTTATATAAATTATAGAATTTAAGTCATTAAATGGTGCATTTGTGCATTAAAAAAGTGGGATGATTTTTTTATATAACTTTCTTTACATTCTACTATCTAGTATGATGGAAGGCTCCAGGTCTGTGCCATTGAACATTTTTATGTTTTGTATCTAATAATTGCCAAGCAAGCAATAACAATGAAAGACTTATAATATATAGAAATATATATATATTTATATAAGAAATATATATATATATATATATATATATATATATATATATATATATATACATATATATATATATATATATATATATATATATATATATATATATATATATATATATATATATATATATATATATATATATATATATATATATATGCGTATGTATGTATGTATGTTAGGGGTGTCCACTATCAAAAATATTTCAAAACCACCCAAATTGAATTTTTTCCCATTCTAGTGTTTGTGTACAGGGTAAAAAAAAGTTTTACTAAATTTTAATGACTACTCTAGAGCCCCATTAAAAGCCCCTAAAAATAAGCCCCAATTTCCTGTTTAACCCATTAGTGCCTGAGTTTTTTGTTACGTTTTACGATTTATAGAGATGGCACAAATGGGTTAAAACAGTAGCACATTTTTTTATTAATTATGATTCATAATCACAAATCATAATCATATATTGATTGAAATTATGATTGTGTCTGCTGTAATTAAAGCTGCTGGTGGAAACTTGGAGGATTTTGATATCTCCAGATCGACATCTTGTCGAAGTAGAATGTTAAATCAATAGAGGATTGCTGATAGTGTTATAGATAATGTGAGGCTCAACCCACCTCAGTTTAGTGCCCTTCACTGGGACGGAAAATTGCTAAAAGACATACTAGTCGTGCAACATGAACAGTTAGCTGTGCTTGTGTCGGGGGCTCCAGAATACAGTGAGGGAAAATTGCTTGGTGTTTCCGTTCTCGTTGATTCGAAAGGAGAGACTCAAGCAAATCCAACATTAGATCTCTTAGAAGCTTGGGATCTAAGTCACAATGTTGTGGCATTGGTATTTGATACCACTACCAGTAATAGTGACATCCACAATGGTGCTGCTAAATTGATTGAAGAAAACTTAGGTCGAAAACTTCTCTATCTTGCCTGTCTAAATCACATTTTTGAAATCTTTGTTGGATCAGTTTAGAAGAAATTATTTGGAAACATTTTTGGTCCAGAGAATAAATTCTTTGCTGAATTTAAAACTGCTTGGCCAGCATTGGATAAACAGTTGCCAATCGAAACTTTAGCTGTTGAAGGCACCTGGTTGCAAAACCTCAAAGAACAGACCATACAGCATTTGACACTACTTGCTAAGGAAGATGCTACAACATTTCCAAGAGATGACTATCGTGAATGTGCTGAGAACACACTGATCATCTTTGGGCAAACTCCACCGCGGGGTGTACACTTTCTTAAACCAGGAGCTATCCAACAAGCTCGGTGGATGGCATGTAACATTTATGCGAACAAAATGTTCATGTTTTCTAAACAATTGCCTTATGATCAGAGGATGACAACCAAACTTTTTAGAATGAATAGATATCTTTCTCTTTTCCACACACCAGCTTGGACAAAAGCTAACATTGGTGCTGATACGCCTATGAATGACCTGCACCACGACATGATGGACTACAAAGAAATAGACAAGGAAGTTGCTGATGTCATTCGTTCCAAAATAACCAATCACCGATGGTATTTGACAGAAGAGGTAGTTCCATTTGCTTTCTTCAGCAAACATGTTAGTTCCACTGTGAAAAAAGATATGGCAGCCAAACTCTTGGAAATTCCAGTACCCAAAAATTTTCGTCTTGGTAAGCCAGTTTTTCGTCAAATCACTCGTCAAACAAGTTTGTCAAATCTTCTGGGATCTGAATCTCACTCATTGTTCAGCATTCTTGGCATCAATACAGATTGGCTTGCTAAACCAATTGAACAGTGGACAGAGCAACCAAGATACAAAGGAGCTGAAAAATTTGTTTGTGCGGTAAAAGTTGTAAATGATACCGCAGAAAGAGGAGTTAAACTGATTTCAGAATTTGTCACCATCATAACCAGTGATCCAGAACAAAGAGAATGGTTGCTGCAGGGCATTGAAAATCACAGGCAGCCATATCCTGATTTTGGCAAAAAAAACTTTTGGACAATGAAACAACATTAATAACATTCAGAAAGACAGTCTTAATTTTAGTTTTGGGGTTCCCGTCTGATACTTTGACTATAACTGTTAACCAAAAATGCAGAACTAGCTTGGTTAAACTGGATAATTTAATATATATTATGCAAGCTGCTTTTGTTTGGCTTGATTTCTGTGATTTAATTTCTAAATAATTGAAAAATGAGATTCACAATAATTATTTCTCTGTGTTTTAACTAAAAAAGATACTGTTTCAAACAGGAAATTGGGGCTTGTCTTTAGGGGCTCTGAGGGGGCTCTGGAATAGTTATTAAAATTGGATAAAAAAAATTTTTTTCATTATACACAAACACTAGAATGAGAAAAAATTCAATTTGGGTGGTTTAGAAAATTTTTTGCATAGTGGACACCCCTAATGTATGTATGTATTACAAATGTTTTTAATTTTATGTTTATATTATATTTCTTTAATTATTTTATTTTTAGGCTGAAGCAAACCTTGTAAAGCAACAACTTGAAGATAATCATGTAAGTTAAGAAGATACATATTCTTCTTATGTTTTTTTTGTTGATAATTTAGTCTATTTTTTTATATTATCCTTTTTTTTAACTCATGAAACCTGTAGTGTAATTCTTCTAAACCTCCTAACTAAATTCTCATAAACCTGTAGCGTAATTCTCACATGAATATATTTTGTTTTTGCAGTATTGTTATTGGTTGCCTTAAAAATTTATTCAAAAAATGTCATTACACAGCATAAATTTGTTTGATTATAATGTAACAGAAATAAATTTTTGTATATAATTATACATAAAAAAAACAAAAATGATAATTTATAAAATTAGGTTAAAAAAAATAGTATTTTTTATTTTATAAAATTTGCATCAAATTAATAAAATCAGGCAATAAAATTAGCCATTAAAATATTAACTTTAAGTAAATCTGTACTATTTTTGTTTTGTTTTTGTATCTTTATTAGTGTAATAATCTGTGATTGGTTTTTAATTATTTTTTAATTCTATCATCTTTATCATTGTTTATATATTTTATATTTGAAAATATATATATATATATATATATATATATATATATATATATATATATATATATATATATATATATATTTATAATCAAAAAATTCTGAGCTTTTAATGCTTTTAACGTTGTTTTTTTTAAGTCTTAGTTTTTTTTAAAGGTTTTAGTCTTTTTTATTTCCACTATATTTTATTAATCAAAAAAAATGTTAAGCTTTTGACACAAGCAAGTTTTAATAGACTTTTTTCTTTTTTTTTTCCTTTTTTTTATGGTCTTCACTACTTTGATATATTAGGCTTTCAATCAGTTTAACAGAAACATTGAGCAAAATCAACAGTTTGATTTTGCTCATTGTTTCTTATAAGGTATTGTTAATATTATTTTTAACTAATAATATGAAAATACATCTAAAACACGAAAATTATATATTTAAGAGCTTGCAAATTAGAGAGATGTAAGATATCTAAAATCGTTAGCTGCAAATATGAAAGATAAGACATCTAAGATTTTGTATATTATGAAGATGGAAGATATCTAAGATTTACTATATTGTGAAGGTGGAAGACATCTAAGATTTTGTATATTGTAAAGACAGAAGACACCCAAGAAATCTCTGGTTTTCCGTCTAAGGCATCTTTCTCTTTTTTACCAAGATCTTGTCTAACAAAACATTTTTTTCATCCACTTCCTGATTTCCTTTTGATTGTACCAGTGTCCTTAAATCGTTTTACAACACTCTGCACTGTTCTCAAAGCAATCTGCAACTCTTTAGAAATTGTTTTGTTTGATACACCAGGATTTTCAACAAAAAAACTTTTCTCGCTTCTTATCTTGATTTGTATATATATATATATATATATATGTATGTATGTATATATATGTGTATATATATATGTGTATATATATATGTGTGTATATATATATATATATATATATATATATATATATATATATATATATATATATATATATATATATATATATATATATATGCATGTATATATGTAATAAAAGTTATTATAATAGAATAGTAATAATTAATTATTATTATTGTAGCTTGGTTTTGTTTTTTGTATTAGAAAATTAGCAAAACGTTTATTAACAAGCAAGTTGTATTTGAAAATGGTAAAATAGGTATGACTTTATTTTAAATTGTGAAAAATAAGAACATTTGTGTATAAATAAATTTTTCAAAAATGATACTTTATTTGCAATGAAAAATTTTCAAATCAGTTGATTTGTTTAAGAATATTTAAGAAAGTTTCTATTCATGATCACTATTTAAAAGAAAGAATTATTTGAAATAAATCGGTTTTCTTTGGCTTGGGTTTTGGTTCTTATGTATAATTTTTAAAAGCTTTTACCTTATAGTTGTACTTATTTTTAAGTTCTTAGGTTTGTCTCTAATATTCAATATGCTACCAATAACTAAAACATTGGAAACAATTATGCCATCGTTTGACTACATATTAAAAGTTTATTATTCATATAAAACTGATCAACAAAACTTTTTTTTCATTTTATAAAACAACTACCATAAAAGTAGTTTTCTGTATTTTTTTTATTAGGTATAGATGAGGTCATTAATTAATGACCTCTTCTATACCTTATTAAAAAATATTGTAACTTTTTATTAAATTATTCTTGTTATCATATTTGACCACTAAATGGTAAAATGGCCTCATAGTCAGGGATGCAAAGTCCCCAAAGGACTCCAACTTTATATCTGTATTTTTTCATAGTCTATGGTGTTCAGAAGCTCTAAACATATTGGTTGATTTATTATCTACTATAAGAAAAAAATTTTTGATATTAAATGACTTGGAACTTATTGTTTTTACCCGGAGTCCTTGCTGCCATTATACCTAAGGACTCTGGGTTCAAAAAATTTTTGTTTCTCTAAATTAAAAGTCTTGATTTTTTCCCCATTAATAGTCGATAAGCTTTTTTATATTTTTAAAGCTCCTGGTTACCAAAAACTAGGAAAAAGTAATTTTTTTGTGACTTTCAAATCTGGAGTCTTTTTTGGAAATCCGCATCCCTGCTCATAGTTATTTGATTTGTTTATATATGTATACAAATACCAGTATAGCTTCATTATTTCAGCGTTTTAATATCAGGCTGAAATATTAGTCATGATTGGCTGCAATTGTTTGACAATATTGTAGTGCTTCAAACAATCCAACATCATGTATACATTGTTACATTGGACAGTTTACCCAACATTTATTCAATATTGGTGCAGTAACCCAAATCTTACTTCATATAAGCTAAGATCACCAAGATCGGACCAATATTGCTTGCTACTAGGAAAATTTTGGTTGATGATCCCAGTATAGAATAATACACACTATCTTAGATAAAAACCTTCAAAAACTATTTTGGAATTTTACTTTGTTAATTAAATAGTTTAGAAGCAAATACAAAATAGTTTGTAAAAATTTATACAAAATAATTAAACTAATCGGAAAATTTGGAAATATAGAAGTATAGAAAATAAATAATGCAGAAATAATAACACACAAAGGAAGAGACACAAAAGAACAAAAATATACTTTATTATGGTTTTTTTTTTTTTTTTTGGTGATAGTTTTAGTGCTTTTAGGCTATGGGCTGAAATAAGCATGTTGCAACTCAATTGCCAATTATGATTGCTTGTTGCAATTTTTCAATTTGTTTTTCTTCTTTTTTTAAAATAAGGCTTTTTTGGTAATTTTTTAGTTAACAGCTGTAAAGTATCAGATTTCGAACACTGCCATGATGGTCATGGATGGTGTTCTTGTTATTGCTTTTTGTTGTAAATTGTCAAGGCTACATAAAGAGCTCATCAATAAAGTTAAGTTTACTAACTTAAACATAACTTTACTAACAAATTATTCAATCTATTACAAGTATTTGTGACCTTTAAAGTTTTTTGTAATTTTAAAGTCTTTTAAAGTTCACCAGACTTGCTTTTTTATATTAATAGTAGAGATTTGTTAGTTTAATGTTTGAATTTCGGTGTTGATAGATATTATTCTTTGATTTGCAAAGACTTCAATAGTCACATGATTGGAATGGACATATACTTATGTATCAAGAAAGTGGAGAATGACAATCTTTTTACCTAATGTTAATTAAAGTATGCTTTAAAGTTGATTTCATCAAACTGTGGCACTATAAACACTGAAATCCATTACTGCATTGTTTTTTTTGCATGAAAAGTTGTAAAAATGTATTTCAAATTTATAAAAAAAACCTATTAAAAAGGTGAAAACTTGTGTTTTTAAAATAATCCTTAAAATATAGGTAAACTTGAAAAAAATAGTTTAAAATTCCACAAGAATAGAATTATAAAAGCTACAGCTGCATTGCAAATATTTTCAGATATTTCAAATTTTTCACTTATATTTTAACAACTTTTCAACTTTGAAGTACCCTAAAAAGAAAAAAAAATTGATCAACTGCATATCACCCCATAGTTTTCTCTTGTGCCATTTCCAATTGTTATCATTATTATATCACATTTATCTTTTTCGTAAGAAAAATTCTATTAAAAGCAATTTTCTGTAAATCAGGTAAAGCTCAATAGTGACCTTCTTCAATAATCCTATTTTTTTAGTATGTTGATGCTATTTATACTAGAAGGTAAATTCCAAAAAAATGTTCAAAAAATATATATTATTTCTCTAAATATTAAATAAATACATTTTTAGAAATATTGACTAAATATAGTCATCATTTTTTATATAGTTAAATATAGAATCATTTTTTAACTTCAAAATAGAGCAAAGTACATACTTTTTAATGGGTATTTCACATATCGGCTGGTTCAGAACTAAAAATGATAAAATGTTAATGAACTATTAATAATAAACTAGGTAAATAGTAAACATTTTGGCCTATCTAAATATCATACTTCATAAGTACTCAGAAATTAGTTTTTTGGTATTTTTTATCTTTATTTTCATCTAAAGTTGCAAGTAATCCATAGTTTTTTATTGCTATAAATCTCTATCTAGTATACAGACTCGTAGCAACTGGTGGGCAGCAGGGGCATTTGCCCCCCCCCCCCTCCATTAATTTTGAAGGAATTGACTGAAAAAATGACTTAAAAAAGAAAGAAAAAAAAATCCTTAAAACTATTTCAGGGTAGTACCCCTCCCCCCCCCCCCTCCCCCCATCCTTTCTCAATATAATTTTTGTTCCTACGGCCCTGGTATAGTACCTAAAAATAAAAACATACTTATGAGAAATTAGGGACTAGTCTCAAAATCTAACTCAAAAATGGAGTTCAAGTTTATTAGCAAAATTTTTGTGATTTCATTTACAGTAAAAGTTCATTTTCAAAAATGGGGATTAACCTTTTGTCTATCATATTTATAAAAAATACCTGTGGGGTGTTGCAATTGTAACAAAAAACAATATATATATTTAACATAGATAGTTACTTTTTTATCAATAGCAGGCTTTTGTTAGATTCGTACTAGAGGATCAATTAAAAAATATTTTTCAAAAAGTACTTGTTAGTTCTGTGTATATTGGGCTTCAAAGTTTGACAAATATTTTAGGATTATTGACCAAATGGTGTCAAGCCCATTTTCAAACTTGAAATTAGATCAAAGTCTATACATTTTCATAGTTATTTTACCATTATTTTAAAAGAGATTATTATTAAAAAAATGCATTTTTGGCTGATTCTTACAGAAAGTCACTCTTAAGGATAAATGGTGCATTAAAGTGATGTAAAAAGTTATTAACTGATATCAGGGTCCATTGTTCACACATTACTAAATCTTACATATTATCTCAGAAGTAAGGTTCTAGAAACTGTGTCATTAACAGAAACTGTGTCAAAGTTAAGCTTTAACAATGTTTCTTTTAATTGTTTTAAAATAAATATGTTTTTCAACTAGAAGTAACAAAGAAATTTAGCGACAGTGAGTGTTTGGTCATACTTGCTAATAATAAATACTTGATTATAGTAAAACCCAATTAAAAATTCAATTGTCCCCTAAAAAAGCTAATGGTATATATAATAAAACTTGATTGAAACTGGTGTTTTAAAAAGTAGGATTTATTTTAGCACAGCTGTAGTTGTTAACTGTTACTTTAATAGCAAAAATGTTTATTATGTTGTATTTAAACTTAAGATTTCAGAAATTTTATTTTTAATAAAAATTTATTTATTTTTTTCCCAGAAGAAAATATATCAAAAGACAAAGTTCAAACTCCTGAAGAAAATCTTTCAAAAGACAATACTGCTCAAACTCCTGAATTTCTTCTTAAATCAGAAGATTTGATAGAAGATTCTGAAAACCATAAAGATGATGACAAGATTACAGAAAATGCTGAAGATATTTATGATAGTGAGAATGAAATAAAAAACAACAAAAATCATATTAATGGAGATAGTGAGAATGAAGTTAAAAACAACGAAAATAATAATGATAGAGATAGTGACAGTGACGAATTCACTTCTTCAACTGGTTATAGGAAGAAAAGCCTTGGTAATAATTTTGAAGAACAAAAAGTGTTTTATAATATTGGCAATTTTAAATTAAGTTTAACTGTTTTGTTGACTTAGTTGTTGAGAGCTTTTATATTAGTTATGCACACATATGCTTTTGAGATAAATACTTTGTTAATTTTAAATGGTTAAAATAATATTCTATATAATGCTCTTTAATGCAGTGTTTATTATATTTATATTTAATGCAGTGTATATTAGTTATTAGGCAACTTAAAGGAAAATTTACTTCAAATGGATAAAAAAATATGAATTTTCATAAATTTACAGGTACTGCTAAACAACATATTGAAATGTTAGAAGAACACATTTTAAGTTTGGAAGAAGACATTAATCAGAGAGATAAAGAAATATATGAACTCGAAGCAAAACTAAAAGCAAGTATATTTAAATTTTAACAAAACTTATTATTTATTTACTCATTAATTTATTTATTTACTGTGATATGAACATATTGTTAATTACTTGTTTATTTACTTAGTTACTGTGATTAACTGATTTACTGTACTTTGATTTAGGTGAGCAGTGTACTAATATATTTTCACACTTTTTATTTTGAAGTCTGCACTGTAATTCAGACATTAATGACATTTTATACATAAAAAGTAATAATAATTGTAATGTACATAATAATAATAAATAAAAATAAATAACAATAATAATAATGAATTAACATAAAAAATAATAATAATAAACAATTTTTTGCAGTTGTTAGATTTTCTTCTAACAGATAATGTTACTACGGTTTGCCTAAACCCGAACCCTCAGTTAATATATATATATATTAAAGTCCTATTTATCCCAATTAAAGTGTTGCTTGTTTTTGCACTAAGAAATAAAGTTTTTAATTGTGTTGTTTTCATATTCTTCAAATATAACTTGTTTGTATTGATATTGTCATAACATTTTAATTATTTTATGTAGAGCAGCAAAGAACTTGTTGACTTGAATAATAATACAACAGTCTCTTTGGAGTTGTATAACCAACTGAAAGTAAGTTGTTTTTTAATAACTATGTTTTATAGATGTTATTTGTGCCACTATTTTGCACTTGATTATTCAGCCAAATTTTGGTTCCATTTTATTTTTAACATACATGTAGTATAAGGTAATTATAGTAATGTTATGCTATTGTAAACGCAAATTTAACGGTAATGGTAATTAATGGTATGTTAAGGTAATATGGTATTTTTAATAATGTTAAGATGATAAGAATAATGTTTATGTTTAGGGGTTTTTATTTTTATAAGTTGTTAGTGAATTATTATCTTAATTTTTGTGTTTTTAGTTCAAATTTTAAAATTAAATTTAGATTTATACTAAAATAATGTAAATAATAAAGTATAAATTTTAGTAATATATTTTGAATGAATTGTATTTAAATAAAATAAATTAAATAATATTTTTAAAAAGTTCTAATTAAAAATAATTATAAATAAATTTTATAAAATAATTTTTTAATAATAAAATAGTCTTAAACTTTTTCTTATAATTGTAAATAAAACAAGTTGATAAATTAATAGAACTAAACTTGGAGAAATACATACAAATAATATATTTTCTATAGTAACAAGTGTTCACTAATAGTTTCAAAGTTTATAAACTTCTTTAATAAAAAACGCTTCTTGAAGTAATGTTTCAAGTAATAGATTTTTGTTTACTTACATAATTCATGTCCTGCCTTTAGGTTCTTGGTTGAGTAAAGACTAGAGATGGTGTCTTGATAGAAATACTCATCTGCAGGCAACAAACATTAACTGTATCTGGCTATTGTCTTGTAGAAGGTCTACTAGGCATGTCTATGTCCTTTTTTCTTTTTTTTTTCAGAAGAAAATATTTCAAAGACAATATGGTTCAAATTCTTTTCAGATTCTATCTGTTGACCAGCTAGGCACCCCTTCTTTTAGGCTTGTGTAGATGTATTTATCATACATTATTTCCAGTTTAGGATGTTGAATGCTGGATCTTCTTGATTTTCTGATTCTGTTTTTGTGACTAGGCAGCTATTATCTCCTAATGATGAGGGTACGGCTCTAAAACTCAGTTTGATGGTTCTGAGGCCGGCTGGTAGTCAGATTTCCCAAACTCAGTGGATAC
>NC_088932.1:9355000-9375000 GCF_038396675.1 Hydra vulgaris | reverse complement strand
TAAATATAGGTAAACATATATATATATGTTTACTATAGGTAAACATATATATATATGTTTACCTATAGTAAAGGGCTTAGATATACAGTTTGTGGTAAAAAACAGCTTCACTTGTTTAAGGTATTTAGACTGACAAAATTAAGGTTAGGTTATAACAAATCGCATTGATTGAGGAAACTAATTAAATTTATTTATTATAAATTAAAAATTGAGGAAACTAATTAAATTTAACGTTGTTTTTAAAAACCACAAAAACGCAAATTAAAAGACCACAATGTTTTAAAAACATTCTGAATATTTTAAAAACATTCTGATATTTTAATTTAATTTTTAATTTTTTACTGTAAAACATGCGTGGAGTGTTGCTACATCGACTATCTTATAGCCTGACTCGCAACAGTGTGTTGCTCATCAACTATCTTATAGCCTGACTCGCAATGGAGTGCTGCTACATCGACTGAGGGTTTGGTTGGGGCAGGCAGTCTTTCAAATTATAAATTTAAAAAAAAAAAATTTTTTCCAGTCTTTAAAATAAATTTTTTTAAAAAAAAACCTAAAACTGACATTTTATGGGAAAAACTTAAAGATGAACATGCAAGAGTATATATATATATACATATATATATATATGTGTATATATATATATATATATATATATATATATATATATATATATATATATATATATATATACACTCTGGCATGGTCATCTTTAAGTTACGCATATTTGTATGTATGTATATATATATATGTATGTATGTGTGTGCTTATGTATGTTTGTTTGTATGTATATATCTATGTATGCATTTATAAAAAGAGAGATTTATATAGGTATGTTAAAGTGTATATGTTTTGAACACTATTTATAACCTTTAATGTTATCAGGAACACAACCTGCCAAAGAGTTGAAATGAGAACTAGTTTTTGTCACATAAGCAGAAGTGATAAGAAAGTCTAACAATGGAGTGTAAAAGGAATGTTTGAGAGTATAATAGTTTGGAAAAGTTTGCAAAATGTTATGAATATAAAGTAATAAAAGATAAAATAGTGTAAAATTAGTAAAAAGTAAAAAATTACCTTACCAATAGAAAAGTAAGAAATTACTTTGGCAATAGAAAAGTAACAAAATACTTTAGCAACAGAAACTAGAATTATCTAGGTTTGTAACAACAAATGCAGATTAAATGTTGTGAATTTTACAACAAGTAACTTTCCATCAGATGAATCTTACCTTGCAAAGTTCATCAGATATGCTTGCTTTTTTTGAGACTATTTTTAATTTGGCTTTTTTGGATCTCAGGATTAATAGCTTAATCCTTTAATTCTTAAAAACTCACAATAGTCACATGTCAGCTTAGGCATATGCTTGCCAATCAATTCATCTATTTGTTGAGAATCAGGTTTGAATTGTCTGACTATTCTTTTATGTGCTTCCACTTAGCACCTCTTTACTCAATCACATTTATCCTTGTTTTTTATTTTTTACTCTTTCTTTTCTAGCCAAGGTCCAAAAACGGATCGTAAACCTAGTTGGACCTGCTTTATCTGCCAAGCTTGAGCTTCTCTCCCATCGTTGTAAGGTTGCAATTCTTTCTCTTTTCTACAAATACTATCATGGTTGCTGCTCAAAGGAGATATTGTCTCTATTTCCATCAATTAAAACTTATTCTCATTTATCTCCTTATTCAGCAAAATCTCATTCTTTTACTGTATCTGTCCCTTCAAGCTCTAAATCTTTTTTTCATGTAGTTTTTTTCCTTGCACTTTAATGCTTTGGAACTCTCTCCTATCTCCATGTTGGAATGAGATTTTAAAAAATTTATAAACATTATAAAAGATTTATTAAGTAATCCAAGATAATCTAAAATATTATGATTTTTTGTAATAGACAGAACTTCTCAGCACCAGATCTGGCAATGTTAAAAAAAGTTTATCACAGTTGAATAGTTAGAAGGAAAGCTATTTGATAGAAGTAAATTCAATTTCTGAAAAAAATTCTTGAAACAAAAAGACAAAAAAGAAATGTACTGATGGTAGAAAAGATGTCTGAGTTTATCTTTTCTTCCAATTTTGAAGTGCAGTTTTTGTTGATAACAAGTAAAAATTAATAAATTTAGGGGGATCTTAATAAGCTCTGGGTGGGTGGGAACATTTTTTGGAAAATAATATCCATCCTCTCCTGTGTATTAATTACATGAGAGTAGTTTGCAATATAAATTTAACTAAGCAAACAATCCCCAGTTTTCAAAGCAAGATTTTATGGTTGCTGCTCTGTTGAAATTTATCAAAGAATTCAACTGAAACAAAAAAAATATTTATAAATGTATTTTTTTTTTGAGAAAAAAATTTGTTTTATGTTAGAGATTTATTAGAATTTGGCCGAAGTTTGTGTCTTTTAGGTCATTCCGGTTTGGCCATAATTACAATATTTCAGGCCGGAATTTTTTTAACCTCCTTTTAAAGACATGTAACACAGATTGTGTAAAAAAATCTATGTTCTATAGGGCAATGAAGAACTATAGGTAAACCCAGGTAAAAAATACAAAACTCTTAATAAACGCAATGTAATTTTATTTGCAGTAATCAATTATGTAAGGATTTTTAGAAGTTTAGGAAAATTGTGGTGCAAAAGGAGTTGTTATCCAATTTTTGGGCAACAAACTAGCTCTTTTTTCATCAAAACTGTTACCTGCCTCTGAGAATAGTCTAATTTTAAAAAGTATAGGGTGCCTAATACAGTAAATATTTCAATTTTAACCTAAATGGAAAGATAGAAAACAAAGAAATAATTTTTAATATAAATATTATGCAGGTTAAAATTTTCAATAAATGAAATTATAAGATATAAAAACAATATATTAGATTTAAATGAAACAAGAATCAAATAAATGAAACAGGTTATATATATATTATAGGCTATATATATATATACTATGTAGCCACAATGCTGAAGTGCAAGTTTTTACTTTCAATCTTGAAGGTAAAAAATTTCATAAGTATGATTCTCATTCTGG
Organism: Hydra vulgaris; assembly: GCF_038396675.1. Lineage (NCBI taxonomy): Eukaryota > Metazoa > Cnidaria > Hydrozoa > Anthoathecata > Hydridae > Hydra > Hydra vulgaris. The sequence goes on along the minus strand of NC_088932.1, from coordinate 9,371,986 downwards.
CAGGAATATTTTTAACAAATCCAACAAATCTGGTTCCAGACGGAATTCCAATTTCCAATCCACTACACCCCTATTCTAAGCTAAGTTTATTGATTTCTTGATGTTTTTTTGAATATAAAAAAGTTTTGACTTTTTTATTAGTTAATAGCAACTCATATTTGTGTTGAAAACATAAAAATTTTACCAGTAACTGGTTTGGCGTATAGGTAGACTAAACTCAATCCATTTCCACCTCTATGCCTTATAAAAAAATGTCATGATGGAAGAGTGTAAACCTTCTGTTTAAATTGAGATACCAACTATTTGTGAGAAGTCAAAACATCTTATTTTTTTAAATCAAATTAAATATTTCTAGAAGAACAGTGAACTGGAGTTATTGGAGTTAGAGCGATTGAACCTTCAAAATAAACTGAATGAAACAAAACAAATTCAAATCGTAACTACTCAACTTACAAATCAAATTGCTGAACTAAATAATCAAATATTGGAAGCTGAAAAACAAATGAAGGTACTTTTTTATAATTAAGTTTTATCCGAGTTTTTTTATTGAAACAATTCTATATTATAGAACTGTTACTTATTTTGGGCCAATTGACCAAGGTCATTATTTTGAAAATATATACATTCCAGTTAAAAGATAAAATTCAAGTATAACTATTATGTTTAATATAAAAAAATTTGATTTTTGTTTTATATTTAGTTGCACATAAGAGCAGAATGACAGCATTCCAAAGCATTTTTACAGCACTCAAATATCTCTGTTTTTTCAATAAGGACTATATTTTATATTCACTAATTATATTATACTTATATTTTACTTAATTGTATTTACTATAAGGACTTTGCCTTACTCACATTTATTTTAATAGATTTTAATAAATTCTAAAAAAGAATAATCTAAATTTTTTATAAGTGTTTGCTTTTGAAATCAACAAGTTAGTTCTGATGTCTTTGGGCATACTCTGGGCTACCAATCCATTGTTTGAATCTTTACAATGGGTACATAAGAGATGATGAACTCAGTAGCTTGTTTACTAATGAAGCCCAGTAGGGCTTTTTTGACCAGGTATTATTCACTTCTCTGAATATATGATTAACAACGCCTTGAAGAAGGTGCAGCTATATTGGTGAGATGAGTTTCAAAATCAATACGTTTTCTAACTCAGAAACAATAGGCTCATGGATCACAGCTGAAGCCCGCTTCAGTAATATTTGCCAGAATAATGCAAAAAAACAACAAGGTGATTAGTTTTTCTCTTGCCATTGATACCATCAATAGGGGTGTGTTTGTGTGAAGAAATTTGACATTTTTTTACTATGTTTAATTCATGGCATCTTTCCTTGCATCCTTTTTGCAAATGGTTGATCGACATGCCTCTCAAATAAACTCTTGCTTCGCAAACACCGATGTTTGTAGATTTAAACAATTCTTTTTGCTTGTTTTACTGTAAGAAGTCTTGTACAAAATGCTGAATCAGATTTTTGCCTTCTTCTTATTATTGCATTTTTATTGGTACCACTACACATCATGTTCTCAAATTTTCATTGATATTTTCTATGCGCCAGCTTTTCTAAAATTTATCAGTTGCAGCATAATTAACATAGAAAAACAAAAAAGATTTAAATATTCCAAATTAAGCTAGGTTTCATGATGGTACCAGGGAGATTATTTGCATGCTGTATATGAAAAATGTACAAGATGTCACAAATTTAACCTCATTTTATATAACAGTTCACTCAAATTGTTTTAATTCAGGCTCTTAAAATTATTCAATACACTGAGATGTGTTAATAAAAATGTTGTATTTTATAAAAGTTGTATTTTTATACATTATAAATAGTGGTTGTGGTAGCTAAATTTTATTAACAAAAAATAATGATATTTTCTAATGTAAAAATCTGTAAAATAATGTAAAAAAATACTTATAAACAAAACAAAATATATATTTGAATAATTTAAAAACGAAAAACTTTTGAATGCCGTCATTTAATACAATGCGCAATCAAGTACAAAAAAATGAAAAAATCTTTTTTCTCGGACGTAATAGTGAGGTTTCAATTTTATTTTTTGTAACTGTAAATTATGCATTTTAACCCTGTATACTTTCTTGTGTAATGACTTTGGTCGATTCAAAAAGTAACAGTGATAGGATACAGAAATGCATTTCCGATACTTTTTTTGCATTTGCATGAGATTAAGTTTTGTTTTTAACAAACTGCTAATCTGATTTTCATTTCTTTTTTTTTTTTTTTTAACAAGTTTTCTCGAGCATCTTATAAGTTTTTTATTTGTTATATAGTTTATAAGTTTTTTTTATTAACCGCCAAATATAATTTATTATTACATTTGTTTATCGCCGTTTTAAAATTAGGAATGTGAAGCCAAACATACTAAACAGATTGAAAACTACCGTACATTAGTTCTTCAAGTTTTAAAGGTATTTTGAATAAATTTATTTATGAAATATATTTTACCGCTGCTATTATATTCTTTACCGTTTTATATATTATTTTAATGAAAGTGTTTTTGTTCTTAATACCCATTATTGTTTTTATTGTTTTTGATGCTGTTATCGCCCATGCTATAGTTTTTTTATTTTCTTGTTTAATTTTTGGCTGCATATATTGACTTTATTAGGTTTTTTTTATTTTTAATAATGACTTTTTGTTTAACTTATTAGGGTGTTTTGGATCCCAAAATGGAAGAGGTTCTTTTAAAAATTGCGCTTTTAAGAAATTGCTAAATTTTTACGATTTCTAAAGAAAAATATTACAAAGATCTCTCCAGTGTAAAGCGTTCTATCACGTTTGGAGTATTTTTTTATCTAATTAATTGATAGAAATTGTGCTACCAGAAACTTTGAATAAATATATATTTGTTGTAAACATAGACTGTTAATAGTGTTAGTAAACTTTTTTGTGTTTTCTTTTCTGCGTAGTATGTATTGAATTATTATTACCATTATTATTATTATTATTATTATATATACATATATATATATATATATATATATATATATATATATATATATATATATATATATATATATATATATATATATATATATATATATATATATATATATATATATATATATGGCCAATTGCATAGTTCAGTGACGCATCATGCGGAGAGATTTTTTTTAATAGAAATTTTTTATAACTCAAAAATAATTTTTTATTACTCTAAATCAATCTTGAATTAAAATTTTATAATATAAACTAAACACAATTGTATTAACATAACACTGCTACATAGCAAAAATTAAAACATGAGTTCAGTGACGCAACGCGGAAAAAAGTGTTTTTTTATCAGCATACTTTTAAATGGAGTTTTCGCTGAAATTTTAATTCTTGCTTGACTTATTAGATTTTTTTGTTGTAATTTATTCATTTGGCAATAAGGTAGTCATAAAAAAAGCCACAAACAATAAAGTTTTCATATCGTTTTATTTTACAGAAAAAAATCAGTTCAGTGACGCAACGTTCAGTGACGAAACAAAAAGACAAAATTAAAATCATTTTAAAAAGTTTTGTTATTTTGTAATAAATTTTAATTATACTCAGGTGAAAATAGCATCGGAACAACGTTATCATTCTGAACATAAAAATAATGTGATTTTGATATACCTTTGATTTTTCTTGAATAACTTAAAATTGAACTGAATCCAAGTTCATTTTGTTGTTGTCTTGTATCGTTTTCTGACATGTGAATTACAGATATTTGCAAATCTTGTAATGCTAACGCAAAATCTGCTGCTGACCTGATTTCGTATTGACTAGTTTTAACTCTCAGGGCTGCGATTCGCTTAACAGTAGCTCCTATTCCGTCAACCACTCCTTTCCCGTGCATCGCTGCAAAGAAATGCCAGAAGAATTTTTTATGAAAACGTTTTTCAAACACAACCATTGCAGCCATAATGCTTTTGTTTTTGAACTGAGAAGTGGCATTATCGCTGAACATGTGTACTTCTTTGACTTGATCAGGAATAAAGTGAAGGATTTTGTCAATGTACGGTATAACGGAAGACTTAGTATGATCAGTTGAATCTGAAACTATGGCAAATGTTTTTAACTCAATGTTCCAGACTGCTAGGGTCATGATAGAAACTTGATTTTGACCAAAATGAGCCGCTTGTGGCTCATTTTGATAGAAACACCTAGCGTTATCAGCCCAGTCAACTTGGATTACCGCAATTTCAAAATTAACACTCATCGAACCCTCCTTCAGTTTATTAAAAATTTTTACAAATGCGTGTTTAACGAACTTATCACGCATCGCTGATATGTGTTGGATGAGTTCTGTTACAGTAGACTTTTTTGAAATTTTTTCAATGTTTGCATATGTTTTAGTTTCAGGCTTTCTCCACTCGTCCCAGGATACTTCGAAACCAAATGTATTAACAGTTTGCAAGTGTTTATCGAACTGTTTCATACCTTTGCATGCAACGCATTTGTCATAGGCGCAATCATATGTGTACGGTTCACAAACAAAGTTATTTATCATTTCAGATCCAACTTTGATTGAAGGCGCTTGAATTGATTTTGTTAATGCATTTAAGGCAAATCGCATATTTGCATGTAAACTACAAACACAAACATTATGCGGAAATTTTGTAACTGATTTTACATTGCGTGGACGAAGGTCGCAAAATTTGCTGAGTCCAATTTTTATGTGCAGATGCTTTTCCTTGAATAACACGAAAGCTTCTTTTACCGTATAATATAAATGACGTATCTGAATATTGTTTGCTTTTCCGTCAGATAATTGAATTCGAGTGACATCTTTTTTGTTTGGTGATATTTGAGAAACTTCATCTTCATTATAAAAGTTTACAACTGCTAAAACATCGCTTTCAGAAAGACCATACAGCTTTGAGCATGCTAGAGGTAGACCCGAATTATCTTTACAAGCAGAGCTATTTGAAAGAATAGAAAGAATTTCAGATTGTTTCTCCTTTAAGTTGGTAGTGCTTTTAAAACTTTTTTCGATGCTTTTCCTCTTTGTTTAACGTTTTTAAAAGATGAGCTTGGTCTTTGATATATTGATTTAAAAGGTTTCTTTTTAAAGCGCGACTTTTTAAAACTCTTTATTTTGCTTTAGCAGTATAAGCTGCTTTTTTATTATGATCGGCTTTCAATTTTTCTCGATATCTCTTAGATCTAACTCTGGACATTTCTTTCTTTTAATCAGCATTCCGAGAAACATAATTAGCTTGGTATTCTGCATAACGTTTTTTTTTACTTCTAATTTTGATTCCATTTCTTAAAAATTTACAACTTTATAAGAAAATGTTAACATAAATCCAAAAGTTTACTAATATTTACTAATAGCCCTTCACAATACTAAAATGCAAAAGTTTATTCGAATTTGAAAAATTTGAAAACCCACAACGAAATCTGAACTTTTGGATGATATTTTGACTTCCTTACCGCGCTATTTTATAAAACGCTAATTATCCCGTCGATGGGTTCAGTGACGCAACAGCTTTTAAACTATAACTATATGTTAATACAATGCTTTTCGACCAATTTTTTTTTTAGTAATGATTAAAAGTTTACATTAAAATGTATAATTTCTAAAAAAACCTCGCCATAAAGCATAATTTCATTGCGATAATTAACCTTTTTTGGCTTTTAGTTCAGTGACGCAACGTAATTTTTGCAGATGTGTATGTGACAAAAAAACACTTGAATTATTTTTAAAGAGTAAAAGTTTTTTTACTCAAGACATATATGTAATCTCAAAGATTCTTTCTAAACAAAAATATGGATATGTTTTGTTTAAAATATTGCAATAACTCGCCCTCAAATTTTACTCACTTTTTGGAATAATAAAAAGAACAAACAGTTGCTAACATTCATCAAATTTATGTACTCGGTTCAAACATTTTCTACTCAAAATTTATTTTAACAATAATTTTAAGGTGTTTAAACTATAATTAAAGAAATAAAACCTTTTGAAAAAAGAAATTTTTACACACGAAATTTATCTCTTCCACCGTGGAAATAGCCATATATATATATATATATATATATATATATATATATATATATATATATATATATATATATATATATATATATATATATATATATATATATGACCTTTATTATTTTTTTAACGTACTTCAAGTCTTCTTATTGGGGGGCTATATTTAATTTTGTCAGACCGTCTGGTTTTAAATTTTTATGCGAAGGTTAATTTATGCTTCTGTTATAAAATTAAAAGAGTGTGATTTGGATATAGTAATTTTCTCCGAATTTTATGTTATTTTCGTTATTTGATCAACAGTTAAATTTAAAACAATTATTAACGCAAAAAAAAAGTAAATAAAACAACAAAAAAACATCAAAAGGAAGTATTCTAAATAAGTAAAACATTATAATTAGTTCAAAACTTGTTACAAAATTATCAACACTCACAACTTTTGGTAAACTTTAGTTTGGCTCTAGCAAATCAGGCATCTAAGTCAAAATTGGTTAACGTTTTTAGGTTTATGTTATGCCAGATTACTTTTTTCAAATTCTATAACAACTCTATAGAACATTTTTATTTTAAAGTTCTAACTCCATAGAAAAAAGATTTAAAAATCAGCTAAACCCCTATTAAAAAAAAAGGAACGAATTTTTAAAATCATTAAATTTTTTCGCAAGCGATTTTATTATTCTAACAGGTAAAGTTTTCAATATTTCTAAAAAAAAATTTTTTTCAATAAATAATAAAATTACTGTTCAATTTCAGGGCTTGATTTTGAGAGTGTTAAGTCAATTTATTAACTGTTAAGAGTTTTAATTGAGCGTTCGATTTTGTGATAATACGTTCAGAGACATAACAAATACCTTCCAATAATAGAACTGAAGAGTTTATATTAGTAATTATCTTCAACAGTAGAAAACTAAAAATAGAAATTAAAATTCAAAATATTGTTTTATAATTATATTCAGGGAAAATTGGAAAAACTTGGTCTTAAATAATTTCCTTATAAATTAAACTCACATTTACTTCAAAGTTAAAGTTAAACTGAGTTTCGCTGAATGGTTTAGTAAGATCTTGAGCAGTCAATCTCAAACATCTACTGATTAAGTATAAAACTATTTTTAGGTCCCACAAATTAAATTTGTTTACAACAAAGTATTGCAAAATCAAAAATTTCTTTTTTAAAGGTGCAGATATGAATGAAACAGATATGATGCTGTATAGATACGGCTTATATAAATAAGACAATTGATTTAATTGACTAAGTCTTAATTGATCTTAAGTAAAGCTTTTGATACAGTTAATCATCAAATCTTCTATCCAAACTCGAAAGTAGATTAGATTAGATTAAAATTTATTGGAACAGTGAAACATGTTGTAAAGGACACGCAAGTCCATAAAATATGAAGGACTCAACGTGCCAACAATCACATAATACATGTGCTTGATAATTTATTATATATATATATATATATATATATATATATATATATATATATATATATACATATATATTACTATTACATATAAGAACACGGTTATAAAACAAAAACTAGTTAGCCGGAACAGTATTTTTCAAAGTTGGTAGAGTTAATTTTAATTTTTAAGCTCTTGGTATTTTTGGCATTAACGACGTTCGACGGCAAGTAATTCCAAATATTAACAACTCTGAGTGAGAAAGAGTATTCACGAACATCGAGTTTACACTTTAGTTTGCGTAATTTTAATTTGTGACCTCTAGTATAAATGCAGTTGTTTATTAAAAAACAAACTTGATTTATTTAGGCAAACCTTGGACAAGAATAAAGGATTTATGCTTAGATGGACTGAAATTCTATGCAGGTTGGAGCTTTTAGCGTCATTTTTTAAAATAATTTTACAAAATAAACCGACATTTAGTGGAAATTTTTGCTTTGCGAACTTATTTTAGTAAAAATAATATTTTTGTATAAATAAAATATGTAATATACTAAACTGAATATTGCAAAGTAAAAGGAATTTTCTATGTGTTGTACGTGTTCTATAATGTAATGAATGTGATAGAAAAACAACATACATAGGTTAAACAATTAACCTAAGGTTAAGAGCTAATCTACACATCTGCACATGCAGAACAGGTATTGGTTCAGATAAATTTGATCAGCATATTTTCAATTGCCATAAAAATGAACCTTTTTTTAAAATTATTTCCAATGTTAAAACTCTCGAATGAGAATTTACTTCTTATTTATGAAGCTCATCTACATAAACAGGCACATGACACAATGAACGTATAAACAGAAAGTAATTATTTTCACATTACTTTTAAAATTTTCTTACCAACAAGAATCAAGTTATACTATATTGTATCATAGGTCATTCGTAGACTGAACTAGTAATAATTGGCAGAACATTACTCCGTACATCTTCTTTTTTTTTTTTTTTCCACATATTTTGATGTTCATACAATAATATAAAAAAATTATTCCATACAGTCACCACAATCTTTTGTGATGTAAGCTTTAACAAATGCAAAGAAAATAAAGTTATTATAGTAAAATAAAAGATAATAAAAATGAAAAAAAACTCCGTTAAAATCTTTAAAAAAATAACAAAACTCCGTTAAAGAAAAAAAAAAAAAAAAAAAAGACAATAAGAAGAATAAATTCCTTTGAATATATCAAAAAATTAAATAAATAAAAGTTTCAAAGCTGTCATTTGATTTCAAAATTTCTTTTTTATATATTAAACTTAAATGAATTTACTGTTTTCACCATATTGATGTGGTTATTTTTAAAACTGTTCCATATCTTAGGCCCTCGATATGTTATACTATATTCTTTGCATTTAATTAGTTTACAAGGTAAACTACTTAAATAAAAAGTATAATAACTATTCTCTGAGATCAAATAAGAGACTCGCATACACACGTATGCGAGTCTCTTGTTTGATTTCAAGTATCAACTTGAAATTTTTGAAAAAAATTAAACAGTTTTTTTCATTTAAAAAAAAACTGTTTAATGTTTTTCTTTTGTTTTGGTACAGGATCTTTTTCATTATATTAAAAGCAGACTTGCTTTTAATATAATGAAAAAGATCCTGTACCAAAACAAAAGAAAAACATTAAACAGTTTTTTTTTTAATGAAAAAAACACTTCGAAAACAAAAAAGGGGCATTTTTGACCATATTTGGACTTTAATATCTTATTATCGAGTTATCATAATGCAATAAAAGTGGCAGGGGACATCCATAATAACTAAAGGAACAACTCCTGAAAATTTTATGAAAATCAGTTAAGAGAATCAAGAGATAATTACCGCAAAGTCGTGAATTTTAAAGAACTGAGAAAAACACATTTAAACAAAAAAAAAACATTTAACACTTCAAATAAAATATAAAAACACAAAAAAAAAACCTATTGAAAATTATTATCTTATTATAAACGTATTGTGGAGTAAAACTAACGCAAAATTAAAATAAAATATTTTTAAAAAAAGTGATAATATTAATAAACAATACTATTATTAAAGTAGTATTTCAGTTAGAAAAAAGTTTTTCTTTTGATTTGCAATTATAAAAATTATAAACTTAATTAAATATTTGTTTATAGTAAATAAATAAAAAGTTTATAGTAAATAAATAAAAAAGACTAAAATTCTCCTGCATCATAACATAAACTCTCTTCTTCCTCATCTTTGTCCCTTACGAATACTTCTTAACTGCTTTCGCCTGCTTTTTCCCTTTTCATTACATTTTTTTTCCATATTTCTAACTCTTTTTAAATCAGACGATGCCAAAAAACTTGAAGAATAATGCCCTGGTTTTAAATAAAGTTTTTCAAAAACTCTATTGATACCATTAAGTCAATCATTAAAATTAATGATTGCAGAACAGCAACCTAAATATAATACATCAATTCCAACAAAAACATCTTTTAGACAACGTTTCCAAACTAAAGCATTTAAAGACTCGTTTTATAGTTTTACTAGGATAAAACTTTTGCTCCCATTGGCAAGATGCACATTAAAAAAATATACAGTGTGATAAACCTTTTTTAAGTTTAGCATCATGGTTAAAATTAACATTTGCAGAACATTTTGGACAGCAGCTTATGGCAGTAATTATTTCTTCTAAAATGTTAGTGTTCATAAAAATATAGCAGTCATTGGACTGATCATCATTAGCAGAAAAATTATTTTTATTTACAAAATTATTATTTACAATATCGACGGAAGATTTACTACTGCAACAAGATGACAATATCTTCATTTTTCTGCAGAGCACATTTGAATTGAATTTATGCAGAGCTACATTTGAATTGTAATTCTTCTAAATTAGATAGATTTTCTTCAGCTACAACGTTTGATGATTTATGTTGGTTTCCTCTGAAGAGTCTACGTTTCTTGCTATACCTTATTTTATTTCTTTTATCTTTATTTCCCATTATTTTAGTTATTATTTAACCAAAGTATAGAAGACAGAAAATTAGCCTAAGAAAGTTGTGATCGTTGTAAAGTAATTAGACTTTTACTGAAGAAATCCGTTGAAAACCATGTAACTCACTGCACCAAAAGCATTTAATAATAAACAAAAAGTAGTTTTAGAGTAGCAGTCACCACAAATGAAGTTTTTTTGTATTAATTTTTATGGTATTTTGTTGGATAACTTCAATTTTTTTTGCTACTAGCAACGGAATAAACATCCGTTGCTACGGACAAATTTATGAAAATGCCTAAACCGCATTATTAAAAACTGATTTTTAATAGGGTTAGCTTTATTTTTATATAAAACTAATATGAAATTCGTAATCTACGATAACTATATTACTTAAAAACTTTAAAATTGAAAAAATGATTTTTTCGATTTTTAATAGTGGTCTACCACCTTAAATTTTGTTTCAAAGTTTTTCGGTGTAAGATTTTTTAAATGATAATATGTAAAGGTCATGTGTTGAAATGTATTTTTTTAGTATGCATTCATCATCTTCGTTTCCCTCATTAAGGGCTTTGCATGCTCAAACTTGTTTTTTCCGTATATAATTCTGCAAGCATGCTTTTGTACACTAAATATCCTTTTTTTAGTTTAGAGAGTTGCATACTTGCCCACGCAATGTTACCATAATTAATGTAGCTATGAATAAGGCTGAAGTATAATAATTTAAGACTTTGAGTATTAAATACAGGGCTAACTCTATACATTATACCAATAGTCTTTTTAATTTTTGATTAAATGTATTTTATGTGGGAAAACCAAGATAAATTTTCGTCTACATTGACTTCTAGGTACTTTAAACATTCTTGCTTTTTAATTTGTTTATTATTTATAGAAAGAAATGGTAATTTAAGTGGCAGGTTTTCTTCCTGCGTTTTTTTATAAAATAATGTATATTGAGTTTTGCATACGTTTATTGACAGTTTATTAGCTCTGAACCATTTATTTACTTTAAACAGCTCAATATTTATTTCACCATATAACTGATTAATATCACTATTGGACATAAACAAGTTAGCGTCATCATCATACATAATTGAATTTAAATTTGCAGATATATTACAAAAGTGATACTCCACACAGTTTATTTAATGTACCAGAATCCGGATTTATTAAATATTGTTTTCGGTCAGTAAGATAGCTTTTTATCCAAGAAAAGGTTTTGTTTGTTACACCATAATAATTCATTTTTTCTAAGAGTATAGCGTGGTATACTGTGTAAAATGCTTTTGACAGATCTATAAAAATTCCTTGTGTAAACTTATTTTTTTTTCCAAACCGTCAACTAATTCAATAATGGCATGCTCCGTTGAAATATTCTTTTGAAACCCAATCTGTTTAGAGTAAAGGAACTTTTTTTAAAATGGACATAAAGTCTGTTGAACATAACGCGTTCGAATATTTTGGAAAAAATAGATAATACGGATATTGGTCTATAATTTGAGATTTCAGAACTAGATCATCTAGATTTTGCTAATCTCTTAAAGATTTAAACCTTTCTTTTTTGACAGAAATCAAATCATTTTTTGTCTCACAACTTTGTTTTGATATTTTTCGGTATTTGATTTTTTTTTTTTACAAGTAGAGTTCTAGAATAATCAAATGATTTAAAAACTTTTCTTATATAGTTATACAGGAGTTATAAAAGGGTGATTGAACATATAGAATATTTTATAACAAATTAGTAAAATATATTAACCACAATTCTTTACATTATAAAGTTTTTTTTATTTAATTGGGTAGATGAGACAGTTATTATTTCGATGTATAGTCGTGTAAAAGCATTTCCACGAAATGCAAATGTTTCCTTTTGTTCGGCTATTGTTGCTTATAACAATTGCTAGCGCGCATATCTTGGATTTTGAACGATGAGTTAAACGTCCATCTATTAATACGTCCTAAGGCAAACTAAATAATGGTATAAAAAATTCTAACTGGTTTGAGAGTTAGATATTAAATCGAAAAGGAGGTAATGCCATGTTTCTTATAGAAAAAGGTCACAGTAAAACAGAGTGGTCGCCAGGGTAAGTTGTTCCCCAGGTCTTTCTTTTCTAATAGTTAGAGGCTGTCCATTAATTACGTCAACAATTTTTGTCGCTTTTTATCTACTACCGTATTTACTTCCAGAGACCCTTCCTATAAAATTACGTCGACATTAGATGATCCCTTCCCTCCCTCTCCTCTCCCCCCACTCCTCCTCGAATAAAATGAATCAATTTCGATAATAGTGTTAAATATTTATCATATTTTATGTACAATGCAGGTTCACAATCCATGTATGTGCCAGTTCTCCTCACTTTAACTTTAGGCATAATCCAATTTCACAGCGAAAGCCAATTATTTGTAATATTGTAATTAACGTCAAAGTAATATTGTTGCCGGGCGGAGCCCTCCCCCTTATCAACAATTGTCAAAAAATTTCAGACCCCTTTCTTCCTCCACTATTTTGTTAATGTAATTAACAAACTGCCCTTTGGGTATACAATTACTTTAGAATATCTAAGGGTTTTGACAAAGTTAAAAATTTGTTGTTTGTAAATTAATTTTTTTAATCCATAAAAATGTTTATAAATTTTCGGCAAAAACAGTTACAAAATCTGTAAAAATAATATATTCTGTAAATAATGGCGAGCTGATTATATAAATCATATAGTATATGTGCTGTTTACATAAATTGTATTCTATGTTTACATATAAAAAACATTTGATTTTTGACAAATGAACTTTACTCTTATATCTTTTTTTATAATAAAGCTAGAACCTTGAGGTTTTTTGCATCAATTAGTTTGACTCAACTTCTTTCTAACCATATATAGAAATTTCTATGTTTAATATGGCTTTTTTTTATATATTATTCATGTTTTAAGACCACTCTTGATAAAAAAAAACTTGCCGTGGGACACGTTTTTTAAAAGTAGTTTTTGAAGGTAAGATTTTCTAACACATCAAATTTATTTAAAAATTTACATATAGAGTAAAAAAAGGATAAGGAATCTAATGGAATGGGGAACCTTTTAAAAATTTATACATAATTTCTAAGTTCTTAATGTTTAAAAACATTAAGGCCGTTTTAATTAAAAAAAAAACTTTTTCTAAGAAGGTTTCCTGTGAAAAAAGCAAGTATAGCCGTTCCTCTATTTTTTTATTTAGTTGCCCCAAGAAGTCATTGCGGTCTTATCACAGAGCACCGCGGATGAGCATTTAATTGAAAGTTCACGCCTCCTTCTTAACCGATGTTGCAAAACTCGCTCAGAGATTGGATTTGAACCACAGATCCTTTGTTTTTGAGGCAAGTGCTCTAACACTGCGTCACGGCTGCTATACCAATCACGTATTTATTTATGTTTTCTTGAAGAAATGGTACTTAGAAATTTTGTTTATAAATTATGTATATTATGTTTTTATTCCTTTGCGTATCGTTTGTTTTGATTTTTGCGTTTGATTTTTGATGTTTTTTTATTTCATTTCGGTGTCATTTTACACCAAATCATTTCAAGCCAAACTATTTCACGCTAAATTTTCCATACTTAAGGACAAGGTGTTTTGTCAAAAAATTATCAGTTTTGCTAGCACAAAAAATGTAATAACTTAGGATCCAATTAACTTCTGAAGTTCAAAAACCCTTCATTTTAAAAGTCTTTTTAAGCTCTATACAACTATGTTAATTATATATAAATATTAATATAATATAGGTTGAGACATTTAAGTATATTGTGTATAAATGTATATGTAGGGTAGATTAGGGTAATATGAGTACCTTGGTAATATGAGCATACTTAAAGAATTCTTAGATGTAAACAGTGAAGTTAAAGTTGGTTTGTACTTTTTGCATCAACTTTAAATGGTGATAACAGAAATCAGTGCAATTAGCGTAAATTTATATGCAGTAATTAGCACCTATCATCTAATTAAAACGCTGTTAAATTTTTCGCGTGGTTAAAATGAAATCATTACGCATGAATAAATCTGAGGAGCGAAATTTTGGTGCTATAATAATGAAATTAGTTTTTTTTATAAAGAAAAATATGTTAGCTAAAAATCCGATCCATTTGGTTTGAAAAGCAATAGATAAAAACGTTTAGTTTTGACTTTATTTAAAGATGTCTTTTTTTGTGTAATATGAGCATGCTCAAATTACCCAGTGTTTTCATTGAAATTACCTAGTTTAAAGTCCTAAAATAGCAATGGTTTTAATTGTTTTTTGAACAAAAACAAAACATAGTAAAAAAATTTTATATTTTAACAATACTAAATATTTTTCTATAATTTAAATCAAAAAAATTTGAATTTTTATCGTTCAAAGGTTTGACTTAATAAAATTAAAAAAATAACGAACCAATTTTTTTTTTCTTGCGGAAAACATAGTGGTATTGTTTCAACAAAAAGTGGCTTAAAATTTGATCTTTTAATGATATGTTTTGTTAATAACGAATCATTATATTCCAAAAATTAGTTCTAATTGTCAGGTTGGTATTTTTTTACTTAACTAATGTTATTTTTTTTGAGCTAACTTAAAGTGCTCATATTACCAAGTGGTCTAAGTAATATGAGCACTTTTGCAACTTTTTTAAAAAGTCTGTGTTTTTAAAAAAAAATTTTGGGTGCCCCAATATCTAAGTGGATCATGAGTAGAGATCCCTAAAAATTTTTTAATCAAAAAATTTTTGGATCAAGCATAACTATTTTTAAAGATATTCCAACTTTCGCTTAAGGTACTCATATTACCCGAATCTACCCTATTCTATTGCTCATATTACCCTAATCTACATGTATTGTACAAGTTATACATTATACGTAGATACGTATGCTGAATAAGTTGTATGTATATATATTGATTATTCAATCAACATATATTTCGATAAAAGATCTTACAATCGAGGTGATTTACAAATAGTTAAAAATTAATCTTAAGTAAATACCATAAAATATTATTAATAATACAAATAATAATTACAATAATAATAACGATGATAAACTAACAATTATAAGAATAATAAGAAAATTATATATTAATAAACCAGTATCAATTTTAAAACAACAATTGAATATTATGCACAAACAGGAAAGTTACAAACAGTTATATACCGACAAAACGTAACAACCTACCATGTAACTAAAACAACTACTGCAAAAAAAGTAACAATGATTTAATAAATATAATAATTTTAATATCAATAATTATAATAAAAATAATAAAAGTTCTTTAAATATTTCTGTAAAAAATAACAATAAATAAACAAAACTTTTTTGCGATAACATTCACAAATAAAAAAAGTGTCATACACACACTTCACACACGCATATCACACATACACATCACAACAGATACACACACAACACACACACACACACACACACACACACACACACACACACACACACACACACACACACATTTAGTCACGAAAAGTATAAAGTATTTATAATAAATAAATATTAACAAATAAAAAAAATCTTATCATAATACTCAGCAAACACACATCGTCCCCTATAAATTAATAAAAATTAAAAAATTATTAAATTTTATGTATCGATTATGTATTTACATACATACAACTTATACAACATATATATACGTGTAATATATAACTTATACAATATATGTATGTACATATACATTCATATACAGTAAACTTAAATGTCTCAATCCACATCATACTTGTACTATAAGTATACGTACATGAATGTACAAACAAGTATATGCAAGCATTGAATGTACATGAATGTACAAACAAGTATATGCAAGCATTGAATTTACATGAATGTACCAACAAGTATATGCAAGCATTGAATGTACATAAATGTACAAACAAGGATATGCAAGCATTGAATGTACATGAATGTACAAACAAGTATATGCAAGCATTGAATAAAATGAAAGTTTTTTTTTGATAACACATAAGTGTTATTACAAAACTTTTAGTTTCTTGATTTTATACTTTTAGTTAACAATGTATGTATGTAAATAAAACGGAAGTATTTATTGGAAAGTAATAATAAAAAATAAAAATAAAAACAATAAAACATAGATTAACCAAAACATTTTATCTCTATACAGTTTCCTTTTTGAATAAAGTTTTTAAATTAATTTTAGAAAAATTATCTTTATGCTATATTGGTTCCTGACAAAGGTTTTTCTCTTTGTTTCAGTTGCAGTAGTAATCTTTTAAGTTTAATAGGACTTTTTACTAAACTTTGAAACAAACAGCACACGTTTTATGTAAACAGCCCGCCATTGTTTACACAATTTAATAAAATTTTTGATTTTCAACAGTTTTTGTCAAAAATTTTTGTAAACATTTTTATAGATTAAAAAATTTAGTTTTTTAACAACAATTTTTTGACTATGTCCAACCACTCAGAAGTTTTAAAAATCATAAATGGTGTTTACTAATGTAAGCCTAACTATTGGAAAAAAAAATCAGACTTAGGGGCCAACTTACCTTGGCGTTCACTCTGGTCCACAGTGACATTGTAAACTACTAATACAATTTAAACGAAAACTTACTTTTTGATCACAGGTAATCAAAAAAAT
>NC_088932.1:9290000-9350000 GCF_038396675.1 Hydra vulgaris | reverse complement strand
TTTAATGGTTCCTCTAATGTTTCAATAGTTCTACCTGAACCTTCAGTAGTATTTTCAGAAATAAACAAAAGCATTAAGTTCTTTCTTTTTTCTACCCATTTTCTGTTCATCATTTGCGCCGAACAGTATGCTGATAACACAGTTCCAACAAAAGCTTTGTAGTACTCTGTGATTTTTATCTTTATTTCTTGAGAAAGCCCGGTATCGAGGTTGTTATTTAGAACTTTATTGTATTCTTTTAATGTTGCTTTAATATTTTTATCCACTTGAGTGATGTATTCTTCTAATTTGGTTCTTTGTTCTTCAAGTTGTGTGTTAAAATGAGAGATATAAGTCACAACCGTGTTCATATTGTGCATTATTTTGTCACTTATGAGATCAAGTTGTGTGTACCTGTCGGAAATCTGTTTTAAATTTTTTTTCATTTTTGATTCATATGCTTTGCTTTGCCGAACCGCATCTGAACTGATATCGTTATCTTGGTTGAGAATTGTAATAAGTGTGCTGAGAAATTTTTCACTAAGTTTTATGAACGTACTGCATTCTTCGATAATATTTTCAGACATACTAAAATTTTTAATTGGATCTTCTGTACTTTTTTCAAGAACTAAAGAGTTTATTTTATCTTCAACTAATACTTCGTTTCTTATATCGCTCGATATCATCGAGATTCTAATATCGTTCTTTAATTCTTTTTCACTTTGTTCATACGTTGACAAGTTTCTAAGGTTTTTAATTGATTCTTCAATACTTTGTTCCAAACTTGGAGAATATCGATTTTTGCTAGTCAAATCTTCAACACCTGGATCAGATATTATCGAACTTCTTCGTTTAATTAAAGATTCTTCGATACTTTGTTCAGACGTGATAGAGTTTCTATGTTTGCCAATTGACTGAACAATACATTTTTCTGAAGCCATTTTTAAGTTCATAAATTCGCTAATTAGTTTATGAAATTGTTCGTTACAACTCCAAACTCTAAAAAACGTATTAAGAATACTGTTAATATACAATATGTTCTTATCTGTTAGTTCATCTTGTTGAATTAGTTTGCTTGCATCTTCCAAGGCATTTAAAGCATCTGCATTTTTACCAAGTTTGTAAAGGACAATACCTTTATTACAAAAATATAATGGGTTTTCATTTAATTTTAAAGCTTTTGCAAAGTAAAAGAGAGCTTTATGGTATCTTTGATTATCCATATACAATAAACCACGGCTATTGTATAATAACGCTTTATCAATTTTAACGGTATAGTAGTCGTTTTCAACCTTTGAAGCTTGTTTGTATTCTTTCAGAGCATCTTTATACCTTTTAATTTTTCTAAGACAGTCTCCTTTGGCTCTTTTTACATTCATTTTAAAAAGGTCTTCAGGTAATAAATTTTCAAACTTTTCGTAACATTCTAGTGCTTCTTCGTAATCTTCTAACTCGTATAACAAATGACCACGCAAACATAAATATAAAAAT
The DNA here is from genome assembly GCF_038396675.1 of Hydra vulgaris. Taxonomy (NCBI): domain Eukaryota; kingdom Metazoa; phylum Cnidaria; class Hydrozoa; order Anthoathecata; family Hydridae; genus Hydra; species Hydra vulgaris. Next base: position 9,348,530 of record NC_088932.1, on the reverse strand, counting down.
TCAAGAATAACTTCTTTGTTGTGCTCAGAAGCGGTTTGTTCAATAATGTTTTTAATGCGATTAACAAAACTGGAATTATTTAAAGGCTTAACCTCACTCTTCATTATTGATAAAATATGTTTTTGGATTTTTTCTAAAACATAAGTTGCTTCATAAATATTATTTTTACTTAGCTCATCTGCTCTTTGAATGAGTGATTTGGCTTTGTTATAAATTTCATACCATTCTTTTTCATTATAGTTTTTTTTTTTAAACTCTTTACAGTCATTAAACAAATTAGCGCTATTTCTGAGATACTGTGCATTGTTATCTATTAAATTGTCACTAGTTTCCTGAAGTTTTGCACCTTCATTCATTAAAAAGTCATTGTCTATCTGAAGTTCTGCATTGTTTTTTATTAAACTGTTGGTATTTTTCTGAAATTCTGCATCCTCATCAATTGAATAGCCGTTATTTCTCTGGATCTCGGTTTTTTTATCTTAAAATAGAAAATATAATTTTTTTTATATAAAATATAAATTTTGTTACTTTTAATAAATGTATGAAAGCATTTCTTTTTACTTTACCATAACCAGTGACGGATCCAGGGAAGGTGGGGAGATGAAAAGTATGCATCTCCTACCCCCCCCCCCTCCTTCCTCCGCCACCACCAGAATCTGAAACCCTAAAATATCTTAGAAATAGAGGGCCTGTTTTTTTTTTTTTTAGGAGACGGAAATGTGATACAAAGTACAAAAATATATAAACATCTCCACCCCCTCCCACCAAAAATTACTGGATCCGTCACTGACCATAACCATTTCTTTGTTTTACTTTATATATTGCAAAAACGAGTATATAACAAAAGTATAATTTAGACATTAAAAATAGATTTTTGTTTAGAAGTTTGATTTATTATAGTTTATTTATTATAGAAGTTTGATTTATTATGAAGTATGATTTATTATGAAGTTTGATTTATTATAGTTTATTTATTATAGAAGTATAATTATTATAATTATATATTAATTTAGTTTTTTGTTTAGAAGTTTGTTTTTTTATTAATTTTTGTTTACCCCAAGTTTTTGCTATTTAATTAAATCCACTCTTATTGAGGGTGTTAAAATCTTTATCGAGTGTTTCATTGATTGTTTAACAAAAATGCATTAAATTGATTTATAGTATTTTTAAAACTTTTTTAAAATTCTAATAAAACTGAAAATGAAAAAATTTATCAAAAAGTTTCTAAATTTTAATCTTAGGTACGATTAACTTTCAAAGGTATGATTAACTTTCAAAGATATGGCTAATTTTATTAAATAATTTTTTAACTGCAAAATTTACTATAAAATATAATTGAAAGTTTAAAGCATAAATTTATTTTTCAAGGACTTCTTTTATTAAAGAAGAAACCTATAAGAATTTATTTGAGCATCTTGGCTCATTTTTTAAAGAAAGTGTTTGGACTAAAGATATCACTGGTATTAACCTACCATATTTAAGGTTATGGTTGCCCTAGGCTCCGTAGCTTTTTATTTGGCTATATCTGGTCAGGAGCAGTCATTTTGAAAAACTTTCTTGCAGAGGACTTTTTTTGACAGCAGTTAATTGTACAAATTATTTTGCAAAATCATTTGCAACATTAGATAGCTACTTTGTCATTAGGACTTTGTAAAAAAAATATGAATGTACTTAGATTAAATTACTACTTCATTCTTTTGAGACTAAGTTGTTGGTAGAAACTTTATGAATTGTATTGTACAAAAATTTATTTAAAAATAAGCAAAAATAGTTTTCTGATGAAATTCGAAAGAATTATTGTAAAGTATCTTGAATGCAGACAAAAAAAAAAAAAAAGAAGATTAAAACTGAAAGTAATTAATACTAAATAATAAAGCTGAATTGCAAATAATATACTAAAGTATATTTTTCATTTACAGATTAGAAACATCCCGAGATTAAAATTTGACGCGCGCCACATGTGGTAGGGGGCTGTTCAAATAATACGTGACAGTCTTAGGGGAGGGGGAAGGGGTATTGGAAAGTGTCTGAAAATATAACATTGGGGGAGGGGGAGGGGGATTTGCTACAGTGTGACGTGATAAATAACTTTTTAAATTAAATTTTTTATCACTGCGTTATTTTTTTAAAATGGCGAACTCCGAGATAATTATATACAATACGAAAATTTTTAAGAAAAGTGCTATGCAACGACAAGTAGCTAGTGTTTATTGTTTAACGGAGTCGTAACAAATAAAAATAAAAAATTTAGATTAGCTTTTTTTTAAGTTACTAGTGGTAATTGCAGACATAAAAAGAAATTTTGATTCTACAAACAAAGAAAAACCAGATAGTGGGCGATTATTAAAAAGCAATTTATGTCACCGTTAAAAATCTAATTTTATTTTTTAACGAATATTTGTATAAATATATAAAAAATTTTTAGTATTAATAGTTGTTTAAAATTTGATCTTTAAACATAAATATTACTCTTGATCGTCATCTGATCTATAAATGTTTTAGTTTTACAATACTTTAATTTTTAATGCTATTGTTATTATTACTTTTAATGTTTTGTGCCACTCTAATGAATTTGTCGAACTACTTTAGTTACGTTATCATTTTTATTATATGTTAAGTTATTTAGTTACTATGATATAAAATTTTAGTACTACTATTAAATAGTAGTACTATTAATAATGTTATTAATAATAATATCTTTACTATATACTTATTTAACGTAATGGTTGTAAGGAAAATTAATTTCTTGTTGTTGATGTTGTTATAGATTAAAAATGTCTAGTGAAAAAGAAAAACTTTACAAATCTATTTATGAAGGATATTTGAAAGCATTTGCAAACAAACCAAAGCAAAAGTCTCAAGAAGAAACAAATAAAATCTGGTCTGAGATTAAAACAAAGAGCAAAACATTATCCGAATTAAATGTATTGTTGAAAAAAATTAAAAGAGCTAAAACAAATTGGACTCCGATATAAAGTTGGTATTTTATCTTACTGGACAAAATTATCGAACCAAGTACCGAACACACCAAAAAAGCGTGCGGTTGAATCTAAAATCACTTTTGATGGTGTGGCTGACGCGACCCCATCAATTACAACAAGTGAAGAGTGTGAAAAAGAAAATTCCAATTTTTCAAAAGTTTTAACAAAACAAGCCTTGAAACAAGATCAGTTAAAAAATGAAATTTTTATTTTACAAAAAGATATTGCATATCTCACTGAAAAAAGAAATTGCAACTTGTTGTCACAAGAAGACTACCAAATACTATAACAAAAGCAAAAACTTCAGGTAGAAAAAAAACCGAGATCTTGTACTTCGTCAAAAAGCCACTGAACGCCAAACAGCAACCAGAATAATAAAAAAAAAGCTATAGAAGCATTAGATCCAGATATTAGAAAAAAGTTGTGTGGAATTAAAAATTCAGTATCAAAAGGTCGACTGCTAGCCTGTGATCAGGACAGTTTAATAAAAGCAATTGTAGATATTGCCATGAAAGGGTCTGCTTCTGATGATAGAAGAAGAACTGAAATGGTTCGTACTGTAAAAAAATTAAATGACTTGGTTGAAGAATTAAAAAATCATGGTTACAATTTCTCGAGATCAGGAGTTTACTTAAGATTACTTCCAAGCAGATCATTGAGCACAGAAGGAAAAAGACATGTTAAAACTGCACATGTCCGGTTAATAAGAGCACAAAATTCTGAGCATAAATATCATGCAGACACATACTCTGGCCCAACATACATAGCAATCAGAAGTGCAAAACATGATTCATCAACAGGACTTAGTCACTTAGAAGACATTAACAGAATAATCCATCTTCCTGCATTTAAAAGCAACTTATTTACTGAAGATGGAGTTAGCAAACCAATCATGATTATAACTGTTGATGGTGGGCCAGATGAAAATCCAAGATATAAAAAAACAATTCATTGTGCCAAGACTTATTTCAAAGAACATTGTCTTGATGCAATTTTTGTGGCCACTAATGCTCCTAGCAGAAGTGCATTTAACAAGGTAGAGAGAAGAATGGCTCCGCTAAGCCATGACCTATCAGGAATTATACTTCCATTTGATTATTTTGGAAACCATCTTAATTTAAGAGGAGAAACAACAGACAAAGTTATGGAGAAGGCAAACTTTGCCAAAGCAGGTAAAGTTCTTGCAAAAATTTGGTCTAGCACAGTCATTGATGGATTTGAAACTAAAGCCGAGTACATAAAACCAAACAGTGAAAAATGTGTACAGTTAAAACATTTTAAAGCAGAGTGGGATGCTAAACATGTCAGAGAAAGTCAATACTTCCTTCAAATTGTAAAATGTAGTGATCAAAAATGCTGTGGTCATCGTCGCAGCTCACTGTTTCATCTTATTCCAACTGGTTTTCTTCCACCACCAATTTCATTGTTCCAAGGAGAAGATGGTCTTGAGTGCAATAATACAAAGAACAACTTTGTATCTCTCTTTTTAAACTTATCACTTTGCAAAACAATTTTGCCCACGACTGTTACAAAAAAGTATCCTAATGGATTGCCATACGACTACTCATGTCCAAGCATTCAAAATTCCTTACCAAAAAAAATTTGTACCAATTGCAGTTTATATTTTGCAACTATCAAATCAATGAAACGACACAAAACAGTTTGCTCAAGTATTGGATATAACTTATTGTATAAAATTCAAAAAGTTAGACCTTAACGCTTAGTTGACTCATGTGTGTCTTTTTAAATTCGAACAAAGAAACAATTGAGTGGTATGATCAAGATGATGTTGATACCTCTGACCTCAATTGGCCTTCAAAAATTATTGAAGAACATGGAACTCCAATACTTGAAGGTCAAAGTCCGGTTTGGGAACAAATTTAGGTTTTAAACAGATATTCATCAATTGTATTTTTTTATAAAAATAAACTATCACAATTAAAATATAAACCTATGAAACTTTTTTTTGTCACGTCACGCAGGGTGGGGGGGGGGGTTCTCCATAATGCCACAAAATGTCACATAGGGGAGGGAGTGTTAGAAAAATGATAAAAAAAGTCACGTATTATTTGAACAGCCACTAGCAACACTCGATTTATAGAACGGCGAATTAGTATAAATATCATAGCCACAAATGGCACACATTTAGACCATCCCAATAATCAAGTTTGGTTATTATTGAACGACACATGTAGCCCAACAAATTTTCTTTTTAGTATTTATTACATTGATAACTTTATATCTTGTTATTAGAGTTTTGTGTTAGAGAAGTACAATGTAGTATTAATTTTTTAGTATTTATTTTTTAAGCGGTGTTTCAAAACATTTTTGAAATAAAACTTTTTATGAAACTACTTTTAAAGCCTTGCAAGCGAATTAACGATATTGCGGAATAAAGGATTTAACGGTTTTTTCTAATATATTTTGAATGTATTTGTTCTATCATTTTTTCAGCTTAACATAAATTAATTTATATTGGAGTTATTTAACTGACTCAACGTGTATTAAATAATATATTTATACAATGAAAATATTATAAGCGGGATAAATCCCGCGTAATTACACTTTTTAAACATAAAATAACTAAAAAGTTTAAAGAACATAAATTAGTGCTTAAAGAATATGTAGTAGCATAACACGTTGTGAGATCATGCAACAGTTTTATTAACGCAAAAATAAAAAAATAAAAAAAAATAAACACAAAGCAGTTTAGGTTGCATAGCTGGAATATGTGACTCAAAATTTATACTTTATGTAATTCTAACGATGCCTAAAGCCTACTAATCAACATTATTAATCAAATTTTGTCAAAAACGTTCATGCAAACCTTTTTGATGTCTTATTGTTATTTATACTTATAAGAAGTCTTCTGTACGTTACGAAAAACACCCCAAATCTATACGATTAGTAGTTACATTGTCATAAAAAATATCTCTAAATTGTCATAAAAAATACCTTCCTAAAGTGAAAAGATATATATTTTTTTAATTTTAGGTGCCCCAAGAAGTCCTAACGGTCTTGTCACAGAGCACCGCGGAAGTGCATTTAACCAGGAAGTTCACGCCTCCTTCCTTGCCGTGACGATTACACGGTACACGATAGGGGAAGACGGGGCAATTGGCGAACGTTTTGAGTTATTGCAAAACTATCATGTCATGAAGAAAAAAAACTTTGTCAGTGTGTTTATGTTATCATAATGATTCATTGCCTACATGAATTTTCAGTTTGCAAGTAGAAAAATTTGAAATGCAAATTAAAATAAAAAGTTCATAAATTTGTAATCTGGTCACATGACCGGAGCAAGATGACTTATTATGCAATTTCTGCCTTCAATTTTAAAGAAAAAATATTAAAGTAATTCAAAAAAAAAGCGTGTCGCAAAAAAATATTCCTAAAAAAGTTACACTCTAAAGTCAAAATCCATTATGAATAAACGAAACTAAGGTATTTTTTTTTAAACGCAAAAAGTAAACTTATGCATTCTTTTATTTGTTTTTTTAATTTGTAAATTTTTATTTTTATTTTTTCACTTTGTCGTCAATGGTGTAATAATTTTTCTCAAACTTTGTCACAGACATTTTGTTTATTGTCAAACTTTGTGACATACATAGGTACACATCTAGGCACAAACTTTGTCATCGACGTACACATCTAAGCGCATGTTTTACCGCAAATACAAATAAAACTTACAAATAAAAATAAGAATCGTGTGTTTTATGAATTTAGAAAAATTAAAGAATAACAGTTGCAGAAGTGATCACTGTTTTTAAAACAAAATCTATAAAAATTTACATAATGAACATTTACAATAAATAAAAGTCAGGGTAAATGATAACTATAAAACTTAGTACCTTATAGTGTATAAAAGTCAGTCTTGTTTTAAATATGCGAATTAAGTTGTTTTACAAAAATTAACCTAACATTTGTCAAACAGCTTGGGGTGAGCAAAATCGGACCGGATAACCGGTTTTGGGTTAGAACTTTAAACTATGGGTGAGCAAAAAGCTCATCCCTAGTTAAAACTATAGTTACCCACCATACTCACCCATAGTTAGCAAAATCATAGTCACCCATAGTTAGCAAAACCGGGCTGGATATTCGGACTGGTTATTGCTAAAATCCGAATTCAAATTTATCAGGATATTCGGTTTTGCTCACCTCTACAAAAAGCTCACTTAACTTAAAAAAAGTATGTTCCCTAAATTAGATAATTATATTAGTGACTAGCATGATGCAAATAATTTGTATTTATTGAATAAGTTAATGAGTTTATTGAATATATTACTTAATTTATTGAATAAACTAATTTTACACACAAAAATTTAATTACGTGCATTTTTATAAATTTTTAATTCTTAATTTTTTTACCGACATTTAAAATAAGGATTTACCTAAAAATATAAAAACTGTGAACAAAATTCTTATGATTAAAAATTATAATTGAGTTAAACACTTAAAAATTTTTCTTATAAAACAATAAATGCTTCAAGACTTAAGCATACCTATGGCGCTCAAAGCTTAATTTTATCTCAATAAAAGTAATGTTGTTAGTCACGTTTATAAACAATATCTAAACTTTTTTTTGACCTTATCTACGATTATGATTAAAATATATATTTAATAACTATTTGATAATTTACTATATCATTAAATTTTATGTTTAATAATTATTTAATAACTAACTAGATTATTAAAAAGTATACTTTTAATAATCTAGTTACTTAGTATATATATAAGTATACTTAATTATTTAATAGTTACCTATATTATTAAAACTATTATTATTGTTATTATTATTATTATTATTATTATTATTTTTATAATTATTATTATTGTAATTATTATTATGCATATTTATTTTAGATTAAACGAAAATAAAATTTTTAAATCAATAAATTAGTTTAAAATAAACAAATTTAGAGGAGTGAGTTTTACCAACTTCAGTTTTTGAGGCAATGTGCCTATCTCGCGTTTATCTCGCGTTGAGTTTTTAACTTCGAACTTGTTATTTTTAAAAGTGTAATAGAGGTTTTCCATAAATTATGTCACACTCAAGGTTAGTGGTTTTGCGACGACTCTCACGGGACCTGTTACTAAAGAGGTATAATATTGTGACTAGGAGAAAGTGAGGTCAAAATAGTTGAAAGTTGCGTGACGTAATTTAAGGACGACCCAATACTCAAATGATTAGTAATCAACAACATGACAGAAGAACAAAATGACTCGAACAATAAATTGCTTTAAGGATGTAATATAACTATTACAAGCATGTAATATTTATATTACATGCTTGGAAAAATTAAAACAATGGCTTCATGTGATGTTTTCTCTTTTATTGTGTACTTTAGTAATGTAATGTTTTTAAAACTGAAACAGATTTGGCACTTAAAATATAAATAGTTGCATTGAAAAGAAATGCAAATAAACTAAAATTTTATAGTTTAGAAAGAAAAACCTCATACAACACCATTAAATGAAAGCTACGAGAAAAATAAAAAAGAAAAAGTTTATGTTTTCTTCGCGTCACGGATATCTTTATACATTATATACGTCAATCACACACAAAAGAGTTTAACTAATTTATATATTTATACATATATACATCATAATTTAGCTTTAGGCCAATTGAACTAAATCCTGTCAATAAAATATTTACAACAAATATAAAAAAACAGTTATACGAACCTTCCAAAACACCTTCAGTTATGCTGTCGCCATTTTGCTCGTTAACATTAATTATTGTAGACATGTTCACTTGCCCAGTATTTGAAAGAAATGATCTTCTTATTTGCAATATTACAAATGACAAACTATAGGAATTCAAAAAATGTACTTATGTAATCCTTCAAATTATTTAGAACTAACCAATCGAATAAAACTCTTTTGAATGTTTAAATTTCAACAATGAACAGATCAAGACTCTTAGGGACGTTAAGAAACTAAAAAAATCCGCTAGCAGTAATCACTTTCGAAGGCTTATGCTGTTTAGCGTATTAATCTCTAAAAGTAATAATTGTTCTCATAATATTTGTAACCAAAAAAACGACCGATGAAATTTAAAGTTAATTATTGCAAAAAACCATTTTGAAACTTTTAACTGAATGCAATAAAAAAGAATTCTTTTTTGTATACTACACAGTATGAATAAGTATTTTCAAAAGATTTTAAAGTTTAGGAAATTGATTCTGAAGCTTCTGAATCAATTATGAAGCTTCTGAAACGATCGTGAAGCTTCTGAAATGACTCTGAAGTTTATGAATTGGTTGCAAAGCTTAAAAAACCTATTCCAAAACGTATAAAATTAATACTTGGGTTTTTTGATTATTCCAATAAGTTGTTTATTTTCGATTTTGTTCCCGCTTTACCACTCCAAAAGCCTAAGCCTCTGTCATATTTATTTGATGTTTAGCTTTATCGTGTTTTTATTATTTGTAATTTTACCTGTATGTTAATAAGCACTACATGAACAAAGTTAATAAATATCTGGATAACTTTTTGAATGGTATCTAATTCCTAGGTAACTATTTGAAGGTAACTAAATCCTGGATAACTATTTGAATGTAACTTACTCTTAGGTTACTATTGCTAGGTAGCTTTGATTTATTTTGAAATAATAAATTAATTAAAGCTCTTCCAAAAAAAAATTGTACAAAAAATAAGTTTATTAAGTCTTACTTATGCTTAAAAAAAATAGTTTTTTATAAAGACTTTTATAAAACTTGGATAATCTACAATAAAAACATGAAACTAAAAAAAAACATTAATGCAGTGCAATAAAATCATCATAATTAAAAAAAAAATTATTAAAATTAAAGTATAAATACTACGTAACCGTTTAAGTCAAGATTCAAATAAAAGAAATTCAAGGATAATATCGTAAAAGATTCAACAAATCCCATAACAACCTGTAAAAAAAAATTTAAAGTACTTGGTGAAAACAAGAATGAGTTTTTTTTTGTCTTTGATATGGCTTTGGCATAAAAAGCTTTTTTTCAACAGTGACGGATCCAGGAATTTTTGGAGTGGGGAGGGGAGAGGATGTTGAAATACTTTTGTATTTTGTACCATATTTGTGGCTCCTAAAAAAAAAGGTCCTTAATTTTGAAGGTATTTTTTGGACTTTCAGATTGTGGTTGGGGGAGGGGATGCCCCTCATACCCCCCTGTAACCATCACTGATTTTTATTTATTTATTTATATTTATATATTCGTCATTATTAATTTAAGTTGGTACAACACTTTACCGTGAAATATATGACTGGAGCAGTAGAAGACAATAGTCTTATCATCTTGCCCCATTTTTGTCGTTGACAAAATGTAACAAAAATATAAATCAAATACAAATATAATAAAATATTTATAATACATATAAATTTTTTTTTTTTTTTTTTTTTTTTTTTTTTAAAATGAACATCATTAAATAACCAAGTAAGTAATATAATAAAATTTCAAGAAAAAGTGAAGATTTAAAATGAAAAAGGAAAAATTTTAAAAATAAGAGATTATTTCATTAATGTTGAGGTCTAGTAGCTGTTGTTTTACAACGCATTTAAAATGTTGGAATGAGTTTATCGTTTTTATTTTGTTTGTTAGAAATGAGTTCCACAATTGGGGTCCTCTGCTGGATATTGAGAATTTAGATTGTCTTAAAGAGGTTTTCGGAATATAGTAGTTCTTGAAAGAGTATTTAGTTTGATATTTGTGATTGATAAGGCTAAAAAAGTTATGGAAGACTTCAGGGACCAGATCATTTTTGAGTTTAAACATGAACTGAAGAATGCAGTAGATATTTTGTTCATAGATATTAAGAACTCTCAGTTCCTTCATTAAATGTTTAGAATTGGCATTTCTATTTGCGTTTGTTAATATACGGCATGCTTGTTTCTGTTTTTTATATATTAAATCTAGCTTTGATTGGTAGGTACTAGCCCAGGCAATATTGCAGTAGTTAATATAGCTATGTATATATGCAAAATAAAAACTTTTAAGGCATGCATTATTTAAAATATATCTGGTTTTATGCATAATTCCAATGTTTTTAGATATTTTGTTTTTTAATATATTAATGTGGTCTTTCCAGCTAATATGCTCATCTAAGAATACCCCGAGGAATTTGACTGAGAACGCTCGATTTAGTCTAACTTTGTCTAATAGTATATCTGGAAGCTTTAATGGTAGTTTGTCTGAATTGTCTGATTTTTAAAACATCTTTGTCCCTGTTGCATAACTAGAAAAAAAGAAATAAAAGAACTAGTTTTTAGTGTCAACTAAAAATGCTAAGAATCTCTAAGTTGTCTTCTACATTTAACGACGATTGCATAAATCCTTTAAAAATTATATTTTAATTCACAACTTGGTGATTACGTAATAAAGATTTGTTGACAATAAATATATATGCGTATTAAAACAAAAAAAAACAAAGGTGATTTAAAAAAATAACTAATCTGATATTCACATAAATTAAAAGCATACTTTTGTAACAATGTAAAAAGAACGCGGTAAATTTGGAGAAGACCAAATGGTCCTATCTTTAAGAAATTTACACTTTCATACATATAAAAACATAATCACAATAGTTTTACTTTAAATCATAACATTATAATAGTATAAACATGTAACATAGCAAATATAAAAATACATATATTGTGTTTTTCTTAAAAATGCTTACACATCTATTGCAATTGCAATGTTTAAAAAATATATTCATATACTTAGAAAAATAAGAAACTTTATAAAAAGTTATCAATGAGTAAATTTAGAAACAAATCTTTACTTTTTTTAATAATTTTTATGTTTTCAATTTAAGTTTTCCAAATCAATTATATTAAATTGAGTAATAAAAGATTATTTCAAGTGCATGCAGTGCCATGGCTTGTTGTTTGAAGGTCCCCTCTCCCCAAAACCTGTCATTAGGCCTAAAAAAAAAGAGTTCCTTAAATTTACGAAAGAGCCCCAAAATTTGCAGGTTCATTCCCCACGATAGGTTATTATAAACTGCTCAAAGCTTAGTTTTGAATGATAGATTTTGCAGGGTAATTTATGCGCATTAGGTATTTGTACTCTGGCTTCTGCTTATAAAGACCATAAAAAATCAAAGGACTCTTTTGCATTCTGATATTATGCATAAGACTTAGAACATTATATTATGCATAAGACTTAGAATATAGCATGTTCATAATCTTCCAGACGAAGCTCACTGTTCTGTTTCTGTTCACTGTATTATCTTTTTAATTGAATCACAATTTGATTGTATATAAATCTTGACAATTATTGAGAACCAATAGAAAGCAAGCTGTTAAGCAGAGCGTAAAATTAAGAATCCAAAGACCAGAGATGGTGTTCAGTATAAGGAAAAACATTGTTTATAACTTTTTGAAAATGTTGTAACATAATTTCGCTGGAAGTGTAAGTACAAAACGTAAACGCTGGAAGTGTAAGTACAAAACGTAGTACAAAACATCAAAAATGTATAGGCAACCTTTGAATTTCTATTCAGTTTTTAGAAATTTCAATTTTTTAGGCTCTTTATGGCGCCTCAAAACGATGCAGTAGAGCAATGAAATTTTAAAAACTCTTTCATGACTATAAAAGGCAACTTTTGGCCGGTATTAGAAATTCCAAATTAAAAGGAATTTTTTTTTGCCCGTTTTTGTTCCACCCTAATGTACACTCCCTGAATGTTGCTCGAAGGCAATGACAAATTGTTTTGAAAGAATTACTCTACCGAAAAAACATAAGTAAAATATTAAAAATCAAAACAACAAAAGTTTTACTTCAATAAAACGGAAATACAAAACAAATTGTTTTATAAAAAGTGACGTTTAATCAAAATAAAAATTGGGCTGTAAAATGATTTTTATAGCCCAGTTTTTAGCGTATTTGGTGTATTTTTTTAAAACACTTCAACATCAAATTAAAGTACTTTCTTTTTATTTTCAGGTCAACAATTTTCTGTGAATCTTAATCAAAATAAAGCTCTCAATCATAATTGGTTCGTAAAAGTTAGGGAAAGAAGGCAGGGGGAGGGGGGGAGGGAGTATGTTGATTATTTTCTCTTTAAATTTAACAGAGTAGATTGATTTGGAAATTTAGAAATTGTCGGTACAGCAGGTAAAAATACTCTTTTAACATTATTATTGGCAAGAGAGAATATAGAAGAATCAAAATATTCAATGCAAATAGTATACCCTCAACTCTTGGAAAAATTTTGAAAAGTTTTTGAAGTCACTAAGCTCTAATAGAGCTCTAATAGAAATATTGTTTTTTTTAAAATACTTTGTTTTCCTTGTTAGTTTAGTCATCATCTCCAATTTTTAGAATAAATTTTGAATGATCTCGCCATTTTAAGTGTTAGTTTCTTTAACACGCTGAGTAATAATTTTGAGGAATAAATTTTTTTTTGTAATTCAAAATTTTTCCTCCATCAAAAGTGGCATGTTTCTACAAGAAAACTATATAAATTCAAGATAAATTTAATTTTTTATGTGAAGAAATCTATAATTTAAATTATGCAAAAAAAAATCTAAATTAAGTTAAAAGGTGTTGTTGAAAATAATTTGCCAACTTTTTTCAAAACGTGACACCCAGATGGGTGTCACGTGAACAAAAAAGGGAGTACTTTGCACCAGGGACGGATCCAGACTCTCTAGTAAGAGGAAGCGAACTTTGCTTTTTTTTTTTGATTCGGCCGATCCCAACAATCTAGTGAGCAAAGACGGAGGCAATTTTTAGTAAAGTAGGGGAAAGATTTTTAGGCTTAATGATTTGTGAAAAAATCTTATTCTATGTAACTATGAAGTTACGTCATGTGTTTTGTTAAAATTTTTTAACCGCCTCTCTAATTTACTTTCGTTTTCACAGAGCATGTTGTGTTAAATTTTTCGGGGCGTAGTGATAACACTGATCTCAAAATATAACTTATATTTTGTTATGTTTTGAGATCAGTGAGTGATAAGGCAAATATTGTTATTCTTTTAGTCCCGGCCAGGTAAATTTTATTTATATAAAACAGCATTGTATTCTTTTTTTAATGACGAAATAAATAAATAATAAAAAAAATATACATAAATTTATGAAATAAAAATCTCTCCAAAATATCATATGAGATGAAGTAGGTTGGGAATAGCGATTGCCCCTCATAGGCTTACCCGTGGATCCGCCCTTACTTTGCGCCAGATAAGAGTATGGTGATAAATAACCTCAAATTATTTTTTTTTTATAGTATAGTGGTTTAAAATTTACAAACAAATACGAATTGTTTTTAAAGATAGTAAAGCATCGCAAGAGAAAGACAGAAGCTCGTTGTTACAAAAATTATTCAAGTGAAACACTGCAACTATGATTGGATTTAAAAAAAAAATGATTTGTAGCAATACGTTGACTCAGTCAACGTATTGCTACAAATCATTTTAATGTACCAACAAAAAGCAAAAAACATTTGATGAGTCCAGGTATTCATAAATTAAAGCCTTTTGAGTGATTTTGGTTTTTCATTGACTCAGAGAAACTTGAGGTTTACAGAGAGTTGTTAGAGCGCATCGACAAAAAAAGAGGCACAATAAATTGTTTTTTTCAAAGTTTTTTTGTTTGTTTTTGTTTTGTGTGGTTATTAAGGTATTCCAAGAAGTCCTTACGGTCTTTTCACAGAGCAACGCGGAAGAGCATTTAACTAGGAAGTTTACACCTCCTACCTTATTAATATTGCTTATTGGAGAGCCGGCGTTGAGCCTCGGACATTTTGGTTCTGTGCCAGAAATTATAGCGCCACGGCTGCAAAACTACTAAATCAAGTTGGTTTATTTATTCGCTTTTAGTGGGTCAAAAAACCCACTCCAAAAACCTTTCATCAGGGCTCTAAAGTTTAAAAAAAGTTTTTACTAAGTATTACTACAAAAAAAAAAGTCAAAGCTCTTTAAATTCGAAATTTCAGGGAGCCTTTAAATTTTAAAGGCTCCCTGAAATTGCTTAACCTTACCCACCTCCATTTGGGAGGTATAGGGTAGCCTGTCCACGGCTCTGCTTTAAATTGTCATTTAAGTGTCATCCTAGTCAGGAATTTGATATCGTAATGATATCAAACTATGATATATATGATACCATAACATGAGAAGCTTATAATGTCAAAATGAAATCACGCATTGATTTCATTTTGAACTCAAAACTTGATATCATAATATGAGAAGTTTACGCTAAACTTGTTATCATAATATTTCCGCTATAATTACTTTATTTAATTATGTTTTATTAAAAAAAAATTTTATTATTCTAATTATGTTGTCATAAATAATATTTTATAATTAATTTAAATAATTTTCTATTTATTTAATAAAATTAAATTATATCGTATAAATAATCATTTTGGTGAAATTGATAAATGTCATATTATATATATAAATATTTTTTTTTTTTTTTTTTTTTTTTTTTTCTTTCTCTGTTTTAATATAATATAAGATTTTACAACTTCGTAATATAAAATTTCAATAAATAAAATAAGTAAAACAGATAGGGGCTCAAAGAAGATGAGGATGACAGTACGTTATCGCAATCTTTTCATAGAGCCCCTATAACAAGATTTCAAAAAAATATCGTAATATGTTAATGCGTAATAAAATTTCAATAAAATATCGTAGAAAAACGCGTAATTAGCTAATAAAATTGATAAGCAACCAACAAAAGTAGAAATAAAACAAAAACAGATTTATGAGAAATTATTCAAAGTATGATTAACCAAAAACATTTCTTATATTTTAAAAATTTCTTTTTTTGTTAAAAACTTGAAGGAACTTAACGAATTTACCGTGCCTTTGAATCCTTTTTGAAAAGTATTCCATACTTTTGGACCTCGATATAGAATGCTGTACTCTGAATATTTGTTTATTATCCGAGGCAGTTTATATGTGTTGGACATATTCGCTCTAAGATTATAGTTATCATTTTTTTTATTTTAAACTTGTTATTAAAGCTTATAGGAGAGATATTGTGATTATAACGATACATGAAAATTAAATGCTGGTAGATATTAATTTCAAACACATTCATCATTTTCATATCTTTCATTAAGGGCTTAGCGTGTTCACGCCTATTTTTTGAGTAAATGATTCTGCAGGCATGTTTTTGTAGACTATAAATTTTTTTAATCTTTGCCGCTTGAGTACTTGCCCATGAAATGTTTGCATAGCTGATGAAGCTATGAATTAGCCCAAAGTAGATTAATTTAAGACTATTTTTATTGACGTAGGAGCGAACTCGATACATCAAACCTATTATTTTGGTGATTTTTGACTGGATATATATTATATGTGGAAGCCAGGATAATTTTTCATCAACAATGATTCCTAAGAATTTTATATTGGATTGCTTATTTACTAGTTTATCATTTAGAGATAGGTTAGGCAACTTGAGAGGAAGATTTTCTTCTTGTGTTTTTTTGTGAAATAGTATATACTTTGTTTTCTCAGCGTTAAGTGAGAGTTTGTTTGCCTTAAACCAGTTGTTTACTTTACACAGTTCAATATTCATGTCTGCATATAATTTCTTGATATCATTGTTGGTGAGAAATAAGTTTGTGTCATCTGCAAACATGACCGAGTTTATTTTTAAAGATGCATTACAAAAGTCATTTATATATATTAGAAAAAGAAGTGGACCAAGAATCGATCCTTGCGGGACTCCACATAAGACATTTAATACTCCAGATTGGACATTATTTACATATTGTTTTCTGTTTGTAAGATAGCTTTTAATCCAATAATAACTTTTATTTATTATTCCGTAATGCCTTAATTTATCTAATAGAATGCAATGGTCCACTGTATCGAATGCTTTTGATAAATCAAGAAACACTCCTAAAGTAAATTTATTATTTTCAAAACCATTAGTTATTTGATTTACTATTTCAATGATTGCATGCTCTGTAGAGAGATTTTTTTGAAAGCCAAACTGATTTGGGTAAAAAAAATTGTTTTTAATGAAGTAATCATAGATTTTATTATAAACTACACGTTCGAAGAGTTTTGAAAATACAGAAAGTATTGATATAGGCCTGTAGTTTGTAATGTCAGAATGATCATTACATTTGTATAATGGAATTACTTTTGCCAATTTAAGTACATCCGGAAATATCCCAGAATTTAATGAGAGCTTAAGTATATGAAACAGGGGTCTATTAAGACTGTGTTTGTTTGCAATAACTATATCACTAGATATCTCATCAAATCCTGGAGCCTTTTTTTTTTTTAAGGAGGCAAAGGCTGCCTCTAATTCTTCATAGCCTAATTCATAATCAAGCATGGTAACGTTATTCGTGTTTTTAAGATAGGTTTTAAATGATACAGATGTTGGTACAATTTTATTTACAAGATTTGGACCAATATT
This sequence comes from Hydra vulgaris, assembly GCF_038396675.1. NCBI lineage: Eukaryota > Metazoa > Cnidaria > Hydrozoa > Anthoathecata > Hydridae > Hydra > Hydra vulgaris. Next base: position 9,331,177 of record NC_088932.1, on the reverse strand, counting down.
TGTAAAATATTTATTGAATTCTTCTGAAATTAGTTTTTGACAAAATATATCGTTATTTTCAATAACAATTCGTTTAGGAAGAGAAGGTGAATTTAGTTTTTCTCTTCCCATTATGAGATTAATGATGGACCATGTTTTTTTGCTATCAAATTTGCATTTGTTAATTTGATTACTGTAATATTTTTTTTTTGCATTTTTAATGAGATCTTGGTAAAAAAATTTATAATTTTTGTAATTTTTTTCATTATCATTGTTTCTATTTTTCAAAAATTTATTGTAAAGTTTTTGCTTTTTTTTTGAGCACTTTAATAACGATTTATCCATCCACGGATTAGCAATTGCTTTTGACTTAATTGTTATTATCTCTTTTGGACAGGTTTCATTAAAGTACTCCAAAAATGTACTTAAAAAGGCATTGTAAGCTTCATTAGTATCTTTACATTTATATACGTTGTTCCATGTTTCTTGTTTTAGTCTACTTGTTAATTTATTAGTGTTACTCAATTTTAAATTTCGTTTTTTTAAATGTATAATTTTTGAATGACAATCAGACATAGATTTAAAGTTTTTTATTTTTATGAATATCGGGAAATGATCGCTAATATCTGTCAAAAATATACCGGTTTCAAATGTCGTTTCTAAATAATTATTGATAAAAATATTGTCTATTGCTGTTGCAGAGGTTTTTGTTACTCGCGTTGGTTTATTAATAGTTGACAAGACATTAAATTTAAAAAGCATATCAAAAAAAGATTTTATTTTTGGAAATTTTGTGTTAGAAAGAGCATCAAGATTTATGTCACCAGTTATATATAATGTCTTATTTTCTTTATTTATTTTCATAATCGTATTTTTGATAAAAGTTTCGAAATTTTTTATTTTTCCACTCGGTGGACGATAAACACATCCAACTAAAATGTTTCGGTATTTTTTATTAATAATTTCAATGAAAAGGCTTTCATAATTATCATTTGAAAAGCATAGTATATTTTTTATCTTGAAAGCATATTTTTCTAAGACATAAATTCCTAATCCTCCTCCTTTTTTCCCATTTCCTCTTGATTGACTTATTAGTTTATAAAATGGTAATATATAATTAGAATTTAATTCAAGAGAACTTTCTGTATCATGCCAAGTCTCTGAAATAGATATGATGTCGAACGTGTAGTTTAAAATATTTAAAAATTCTTTAAGTTTATCAAAATTTTGCTGCATGCTTCTAATGTTTATGTGTAATACAGAAAATGAGCCATCATCTGCTATTACTTTAAATTCAAAAGGATCAATATACGGTGTGTTAATTAAGTTCCTTTGAGTTTCTTGAAAAATATTTATATTTTCTTCTGATAGGTTATTTATAAAGTTGTCCTCAAAAAAGTCTAAATTTAAATTGTGAAAATCTAATTTCTGTGGAAAAAGCGCTGCCATTTTTTAAAAATGTATAATTTAAAAATATTTAATATAATTAAAAACGAAAATACTCAAAACGCTTACTCGTTTACGCATGTCGGAATAACATCTGTGTTGCGGGTGTTTTCTCGAAATTCGTGAACAATCAGTTTGTTGTAAACAACTTTTGCAAAATAGCCATTATAGCCAAATATAAAATATAAATTCTATATTCTATATTCAATATTACATAACGCTTAGAAAAAGTCAATATAATTATTAAAAGTTTTATTTGAAAAAATAATAGATAGCAAATATTCAGGTAAAGCCATAACAAAAAGAAATATAGAAAATGTCACAAATTTTTAGATTGGTCTTTAATATATATTCAGAGAGATAGAGATATGGGCTCGGCTATAGCATCGCTTTAACTTAACAATTGGGTTTTTGACAGATATACAGACTTGATTTAAAAGTCACTTTTTGAATGTTGCATTCTACTTCTTTTCCATATAAAATTTAGATTTATTTATCTGAAAGCAATGGCGCGAGCTGAAAATAATAAACAAAAATATTAGCCACCAAAAAAAAAAGAGTAAATTATTGCCTAAATATTAACAAAATAAAAATGATTTTTACCTTTTCAACAAATTTGTCTTATACTAAGTTATAAAATTTTTTTCTTCTAATAATTGCCATCACACAAGCTTCATTGCTTTGCAATTCAAATTGCAATAATAAACCTAGAAAACCAAGGGAAAAAAATGACATTGACATAATATCTCAGACTTTTACAAAAACATTTAGGAATGTTGCAAAACTAGTTCAGTTTGCATAAATTTAAAATAAAAGTTTAAACAATTCATAAAACTAGGCCAACCTTAGTATTTAAAACACACTAATAAGCAGTCCCCAAAAGTTATTAAAAGATGTTATATAACTTAACTTTGTTCAAGAAATTCAAAAAGTTCTAATGCTCTGTTATTTTAAAATATAAATATACAATTAGTAACAGTAAATAAAGTTTATGGGCACAATGAAGTAAATATAAATAAATTTTGTTCTGAAAATTTATCAGTACCAAGTGGTACTATATAATTGACAGAGCTGCACATTATACAACAACAAAGTTTAACAAATAATGATCATCTTAAACTCTGGAAAAATGAATAGATTCATAACAAAACATTTCATTGTACCACAATATAAATTGTAACACGTTTGCATGAGTATATATTTAATTAACTTAACTGATTAAAAACAATAATAAATTTCTTTTTTTAGTATTGTATATTACTATTTTACCTGACATGAGCCATTGTCATCATTTCATTGAACTTGCTTAAGATTTTATAAAGCATCATACCTTGAAATACACTGCAACAATAACCAAAAAAAAATTTTTAATACTATTTTTTTAATATATACAGTCAGATAAAAATATGTAGAACACTTAAGAAAATTCATATGTATATTATTTTATTCAAAATATTATCAAAAAGGACTATATTATCAAAAAAAGCTATATTATTAACCTCAAATGTATACACACACACAAACAACACAAACACAACAGATGATGAGGGCTCTAAAAGGGTTAACTGTATTCTTATTACATTAGATACTATTTCATTGGAAGATGTATTCAACATTTAACTTAACAAAAATTAAACAAATCAACACTTAAACACAAAAACAACAGTTAACAAAAATTAAACAAAACCAACACTTTAACAACACTTAAACACAAAAACAACAGTTAACAAAAATTTAACAAAATCATCCACTCTTGAGACAACAGCTTTCATTATTTTTTGCATAAACTTTTTTTACAAACTGTTGCTCTTGATAATTTCTTTAAGTCACCGAGTATTCTGAGCTACTACCTGAGAAGGATATTGTATTATTCTTTTTTGTTAACTGATATCATAAGCTAAATGATTTAAACAACGGAAGTTATAAATTAATAGATGATCTAAGTAGAACAAACTGGCATTGTTCTCAAAGCAACAAAGAAGTTGATGAACATAACCTTATTGAGTCAAATAATCTTTTCTGTACAGTATATGAATAGCTACATTTAAACTAACAATTAAAAAATTTATTTTTCTTTGCTTAGTATATGGTTCAAAACCACTTGCCCACAATATAAAAGAAAAGTTCTGAATTCCGAGGCTTTTCACAACTTCATATACTTTAGACTTAGTCTTACAACATGATTAACAATTAAATTCTATATGAATGTATTCTTTTAAGAAACATAAGTAAACAGTTAATAAATTAATTTGCCCAGATGACAATCAAAGAAGAAGCAGCCCTTTTTCCAGATAAAATGTATATTTTTAGTACAAGCAAGGTCCACGCCTTGAACTGCATTGAGAGGGAACTGCTGCACCATATTTACTTTAAGTGACTCCAATACACTTATATCCTTGTAATGATTTTTCTGATTTTTTCCTTTAAATGTTTTAGCAGTGAGTACCAGTGGGCATAAAAATTCATTCAACCATCATAGGTTTTTTCCGCCTTACAATCACATCCATAATGACCATTATAATGATTAAATTAGAGCTTTAGCTAGTGCATCACAAATTACAATATTTTACCTTTTACTTGTTTTTTTGTGTTTACTTTGTAGTACCTTTTCCATTATTATAAATAATGTCATTTGCCATGAGGGGTCTTTCATGAAGTATGTATACAGGTATGGGGGGAGGGAGTTGCCCAAAAACTTATGAATGCATACAAGAGAGAGAGAGGGGGTTATTAAAGACAGCAAGTATGTACGCGGTGTGACAAATTCTCATTCTCTATCTATTTGAAAACTTGAACACTTTTAATTGAAGGTGTAACAGCAAAAACAGCTTTTAATTAATGGCTGAGTAGCAATCAAATATAACTGCTGTAATACTATAACAAATAGAGTACAAAATAACACACTAATTGGTGTGTTGTTTTGCACTCTATTTGTGAGTCTAACACAGCGTAAACTTCTACTACTATTAATACTAATATTTACTTATTTAACATGCTTATATTAATATTTTGAATATGTTATTTACTTATAAATTGTAAATATATGTCAGTGAAAGCAGGTGATGCTGCTTGAGTTTTTGCACAATCAATTACCAAAAATAATGTTATTTAAAATCGTTATCTTAAATACAGATGTCCTTTTTTAAATAAGTACTACAATCAAAGTTGTTTAAAGACTAAAAAATAACTCTAGAATAGTTAGAGTGTTTTCGAATAAGAATAGTTGATGTGGCATATTATTAATAAATTGTGCAATATATTCGTATTAAAAATAAGTAATCAAGAACAAATACTTTACTCGTTAATTTTATTACTTTAAATGCAATTTAGTTTTTAATTATTTTTTAAATTGCAGCTAACGGCAAAACATATTTAAAGTTTCATTTACTTAGTCTTAATATCTTTTTATACTTTTTCGCGTATCCATCAGCCATCTTGAAAGAGATAATCGTTTCTTGTAAGACGATATCCGGCAAAGTAGTAGCAGACTGATTTAGTAGTAAAGTAGTAGACTGATTTAGAAACTGTGACGCAAAAGTATTATAGAACGCCGTTGTAAAACCACGGTCTCGTCTCATTTTATTTTTAATCTGATTTAAAAAAGTTTACAAACCGGAACGTTTTGATTATTCAATAATCTTTACTTACACTAGTAAATCAAAAAAAAATTCTTTTTTTAAATCCATGCTTTATGCAAGCAGAATTCTATTGGGCCTAGAAATTCTTTTTTTGTTATCTTTTGTAGAAGGAAAAATTACTGTTTTTTTTTTTTTTTAAATTTAAAAATTACTGTTTTTACTAAATTTTTGTTTTTTAAATTAATAACTTAAAACTTAAAAAACAATACGTTTTGAATCGCTGCGCTTTAATGTCTTCGAAACTGCAAATAATTTGCAAATCAATGATTTTTGTGACGTAATACGCAATTCATATCAAATAAATAAAATGTTTGGGAAAATACAAATTAAGGTTTTGTTAACTTAATTAACTTTTTTTGGTCAAATTTTTCCATTTCCTTGTATTGTCATCGAAAATGATTAAGCGTGCAAAATTTGAGCAAAATTGGTTGAGAAAAAAGCTTTCAAAAATTGATTTCAAATTTTGTGGCACACAAACATATATATATATATATATATATATATATATATATATATATATATATATATATATATATATATATATATATATATATATATATATATATATATATATATATATATATATATATATATATATATATATATATATATATATATATATATATATATATATATATAGAAAGTAACCTTATATAAAGCATGGGAAAAAAAAAAAAAAAACTAATTGGATTTAGTTATTAGATTTATTAATTAATTGTTTTCGTTTAAAACAATGCAAAGTTGAAAAAAATAAACGATCTTATATTTTTCCAAGTTTTTTGTTTTATTTTAAATACTGTTAAATTTATTTTTAAAATTGTATATATATATATATATATATATATATATATATATATATATATATATATATATATATATATATATATATATATATACAGGGCCGTCATAAGGAGGGGGGCGAGGGGGTGTCTAACCACCGACTATAAAAAACCTGTCGGAAAATATCGGCTATATCTACCTTGTCGGGAAATAAAGACTTTCAATCGGCAAATATTTAAAAACGAGGACCTTTTTTTTTTTAGTCTTTTTCTAATAAAATGTAAATCTAGTCGGCAAAAAGTCATATTTTACCCTCCCCCCCCCCCCCCCCCCCCCATGCCATTGTCTTCGGGACGCCACTGTATACATATATATATATATATATATATATATTATATATATATATATATATATATATATATATATATATATATATATATATATATATATATATATATATATATACAGATACATAAAATTATTAGTAAAAATATCAAATTGAAATATGGCTGCAATAAACAGCTTTGTTTAATGCAGCCATATTTGTGAAACAATGACAAGCCACAAACACAAATATTTGAGAAAAATGACTTTTAAGTTTTATTTAAATCTATAAAATTACATTTTGCAGTAAGATGATTTTATAATTATAGCTCCAATTTTAAGAATTATGCCTTAATATCATTTTGGCTATGGCGTATACTATTTATGATTATAAAAATGATAATAACTCATTTTTAAAAAAGTGTGGCTTGTCATTGTTTCACAATAAGCCCTTCATATATATATGTATATATATAGGGGAACCTGTTGTACCTTTGACCACGTTGTACCTTTGGTCACTCTACTCTGTTGGCTTACTATTATTATTTAAAAAAAACGGGAAGTGTCATTTGAAATAGTAGTCCATGACAACTCTTCTTATCGTTAAACATTATACTTGGGATAGATGGTATTGATCCACAAGCAATTATAAGTTTTGACTCTTAAAAAGTAAATATTTGTGTTAATCTTATTCTGATTTTAAAACTGTGATAAATTGTTGTTTGATTCATCTACGACATTATAAACATTACCCAACATCTTTTTTTTGTTATGGAAAATTTTGGATGATTATGTCTGACCATAAATGGGGATTAAGACAATAACTGTTAAAGAAACCCATCTCGTGTACCTTTGACCAGTCAAGGACGTTGTACCTTTGACCAATAAAAACTGCTTCCTCGGTAATTTGCGGACTTTAAGAGGGCAAGATTATACGTTATCATTTTGACCCATCAAATATTTGGAACTGTGATGAAACAGGAATTACCACAGTCCACGTACCACCAAAAATTCTAGCTATAAAAGGTAAAAAACAAATAGGGAGCATAACTAGTGCTGAACGAGGCAACAATGTAACAATGATTGCAGCCATTAATGCTACTGGAAATAGCATCCCACCATTACTTGTATTTCCACGTGCTAAATTCAAAGACTACGTTAAATAAAGACTATGTTAAATAATTGTCCTCCTGGAAGTGTAGGAGCAGCTAATAAGTCTGGATGGTCAAATGAAGTCATTTTTGTGCAATTTCTTGAACATTTTATTAGTAATGTGCGACCGTCAATTAAAAAACCTGTTCTTTTATTAATGGATAATCATGAGAGTCATGTAAACATTTCTGTTATTGAGTTAGCAAAAAAATCAGGCATAGTTTTAATGACATTTCATCCTCACACAACCCATAAAATGCAACCTCTTGATCGTGGTGTTTTTGGACCATTTAAAACTTTTTATAACAATGCCATGAATAACTGGATGATATCACCTGGCAATGCTGGTAAACCAGTCACAATTTATGATATATCTTACCTTGTTGGCCAAGCTTATCCTCATGCTTTTGTACCAAATAATATTATAAACAGTTTTAAATGTACTGGATTTTATCCATTTAATGAAAATATTTTTACTGATATTGACTTTTTAGCTGCAAATGTTACTAATAGGCCAATAGTGAATACTGAAGCTTGCCTTTCTAATGAGATTATTGATGTTAAAACTGCTCCATCCAGTGTACCATCAACGTCATCTATTGTTTTAGGGGAAATCCCTACTGTGAGTTTACCATCAAGATCAATTGTTTCACCTGAGATAATACGACCTCATCGTAAAGCCAAATTAAGAAAAACAAATACTTCAAAAAGACGTAATAGAAAATCATGTATTTTAACGGATACCCCTGAAATTAAAGTTATTCTAGATTCAAAATCTAATAACCAACAATTTAAAAAGACCTCTTCAAGCAAAAGAAAAAAAATGGCAAAGCAGATTATTTTTAGTCAGTCTGACATATGTTTAAATGATGAAAGCTCTAATGAAATTGATTTTGGAGTAAATATACTTGATAATGAAAGTGAAATTGTTTCTGGAGATTTTTTAATTGTCAAGTTGGCTGGAAAGAAATGCTCTAGATTTTATGTAGCAGAAGTTTTAGAAGTTGTTGGTATAGTTTACAAAATTAAGTATCTTAAGAAATCAGGAGACTTTTGTAACAAGTTTATAAGAGAAGATGACAATCTTTATGATTTGGAACTTAAGGATATTATTATGAAACTTCCACCACCAAGTATTGGTCATGGTTCATCTAAGCGTCAGTATCTTATGTTTGATGTTGATCTGACTATTTGCAATAGTTAATATATTTTACTCTTTTATCATTGTATTTTTTGTTGTCATCATTAAGATATTTTCTATAAAAAGCATTATGATCCTATGTAAATGAATATAGACCGCCAGCTAACATAAGTTATAAAAATATATTTTTGCTCTTTTCTTATCTAAAATAATAAAAATAACTGTATATATTAGAAAATATGTTTTGTACAATTAAATCGCGTTTAAAGTTTTGGACCTTAATCCTAATTATTTCATGTAAGTAGCATCTAACTAAAGAAAATATGTGACTTTATCTAAATAGTTATAATAACTGATTTTATTGAAAAAAATTAGTAATACTGAGTTTCGTAACTTTAATACACAAGTCTTTGCAAGATTGTAAGGATTGATTTTTCTAGTTTTTTTTTAGACAATTAGGCTTGATTACAAAATAATTAGATTTTTTTTATTGATATAAGATGGACCAAAAGTTTCTATATAATATATAACAAGCTAAAATATTAAAAAGGGTTCAAACATTGGATGATTTTTTAATAATAACATTTTGGTCAAAGGAACAACGCGCATCGGTCAAAGGTACAACGTACGTGTTGTACCTTTGACCAATAGACTTCTTTTTTTAAAACGCGGGAAAAAGATACTTCTTGGTCAAATGAAAAAAAAGTTCTAAGTATAATTTTTGGGCAAAATATAAGAGAATATTATAAAGTTTGAATGGTTTGGATTTACTCAATAGGCTACGCAAAAAACGCCTTAAAGCAAAAAGTGGTCAAAGGTACAACAGGTTCCCCTATATATATATATATGTATATATATATATATATATATATATATATATATATATATGTATATATATATATATATATATATATATATATATATATATATATATATATATATATATATATATATATATATATATATATAGAGAGAGAGAGATATATATAGATATATATAGATACATAAAATTATTAGTAAAAATATCAAATTGAAATATGGCTGCATTAAACAGCTTTAAAACGGCAAGAGACACGTTAATTGCATATTCAGAGGATATATTAGATGGTTGTGAGTGCTGCTCTATGAACTAAAATATTCAAGAGATATATATCCTCACTGGGACTACAAAAAGTTTATCCTATCGTTGTTGAATGATGCTCACTATTGGATCGATCTACGTTTTCGTAAACTTGATTTACCACATTTGCTAAATATTTTCAGATTACCTGATGTATCAAAATGCTCCCAAGGAACAACCTGTAGAGGAATAGAAGCCTTATGCATTATGCTCAAAAGATTAACATTTCCATGTCGCTTTATTGATATTGCAAATACGTTTAGAAGGAACCCTACAGAAATTTGTCTGATATTTAACACAGTAATTGATCATGTTTACAATTTGCAGAGTCATAAACTATTACTTCGGAATCAACCAATGTTACAATCAAACAAACTTCGAAAGTTTGCTGATTATATCTATTGAAAAGGGGCACCCCTAGATAACTGTTTTGGTTTTATCAATGGAACTGTTCGTAGAACTGCTCGCCCTAAAGCGAATCATAGAATTGTCTATAATGACCATAAGAGAGTCCATGCACTGAAATTTCTAAGTATTGTAGTTCCCAATGGCATGCTAGCAAACTTAGCTGGTCCTTTTGAGGGTAAAAAACATGATAGCACTATGCTATACGAATCTGGTTTATTGCTACAGTTGCAGGAGTTTGCACAGCATGATGAGTGTCCTTTATGCTTATATGGTGACCTAGTCTATCCACTACGAGTATACCTGCTAGCACCATACAGAAATATGAATGTTACGCCAGACCAACTTGCATTAAGTCGAGTCAAATGCTGATCATAAACTGATTGATAAATTTTGATAAACATTGATATTTACATATTGTATTTGTATCAAATGTACTTTATAAAATTTATAGATTTATAATTGATATATAATTTATATATATATATATATATATATATATATATATATATATATATATATATATATATATATATATATATATATATATATATATATATATATATATATATATATATATATATATATATATATATCTACAGGGCCGTAGGAACAAAAATTATATTGGGGGAGGGGGGCAGTACTACATCAAAATAGTTTTATGGAACTTTTTTTTTTAGACATTTTTTCAGTCAATTTCTTGAAAATTATTTGTTTGAAAAATTATTGGAAGGGCGGGTGGCAAATGCCCCTGCTGCCCACCCGGTTGCTACGGACCTGATAAATATATATATATATATTAGGGCTTGCAAAGTTAATGCGTTAAAAACGCGTTAAAGCGCTAATAAACTCAAGTTAAAAAAATTAACGCAGATCAAATTTTCATAACTCATAAATTTTTTTGGCAATGCTAATTTTGGTTAGCATGAAAAAATAATTTTTGAGCATTAAAGAAATTTCTATACCACTTTCTTATTTCTAATCAATGTTTACTCCTGTGATGACGCCATTTTGTTTTATTTGTCTCAATTATGTCTCTCTTACCTTATACTTTTTGTTTTCGAAATTGTTTTGATCGCGTTGTTGTTTTGTCAATAAATTTATTAAATTTCCAAATTTTTAATATCTTATCCTGATGAACTTTATTTGTTGATAATTTAAATTATGGGTTCAAACGGCAATCAATCTATCCTCAACGGAGCCTTTATTTTTAAAGACGAGTCAAAAAAATTGGTTATCTGTAAATATTGTTCCGAAGAATTTCCATATCACCGAAGTCTTACAACGCTTCAGTATCATTTGAACAGTAAACACGTGTTCTTCGCATCTACTAGTAAAAATCAAAGCAAGATCGCGAGTTCGTCAAAACAACTTACAATTGAGGACAGTATTATATCACAAAAGGGCGTAAATAAACAAATTTCTGCAGATAAATCAAAGGAAATTACGGAAGCCATTGTTTGCTGGGTTGCCAGTAGCTGTCGACCACTCAACATTGTTACAGATCCAGGTTTGACGAATGTCATTCGAACAGCAACGTCCGACTACAGTTACAGTCTTCCCTGTCAAAACACAATTAAAATAAAAATGCAAACACTCTATGAAGATGAGAAGAAAAATAAAATAGACCCCATAAACATGGCTACTTAAATGACATGTTAAACCAAGATGACTTGTCAGTCATCTTGGTTTAACATGTCATTTAATAGATAACAACTGGATGTTGAACTCATTTGCCTTAGATGTTCATCAAACATTGGACCGACACACCAGTGACAATGTTTCAACCCACATCAGAAATATTGCAGATGAATGGGGATTATTTGAAAAAATATTTTCTATTGGTACTGATAACGGTAGAAACATTGTAAAGGCTGTATCAAGTTTTCCCTTCAAACATCTTCCATGTTTCGCACATACCGTTCAGCTAATTATAAAATCTGCCATGGAGGAGACTGCATTTGACATAACACTAGCTAAATGTCACAGAATTGTTGGACATTTTAAACATAGTCCAGCAAATAATATGGAGTTATATGAAAATCAGATTGACCTCGACCTGCCACAAGAAAATCTAATTCAGCATGTTGTTACAAGGTGGAATAGCATGTATGGTATGCTGAGACGTATGTTGAAACATAAAAAAGCCATCACAGTAACACTTGATGAGCAAAACCATCACTTACAGACTTTGACAGAAAGAGAGTGGGAAAAAATGGAAAAAATTGCTGATGTTTTGCAACCGTGCAAAGTGGCTTCAGAATTGTTATAATTGAAAAGGAGCGCAGATTTAATGATTTTTTGAATGATAGTTGGTTGCAAATCTCGTCAGCATTAGATTCAAGATATAAAAAATTTATTGTTTATAGCTTCAAATGAAAGATCAAATGTCTGGCAGAGATTATCGAAGCTTCTTGAGTCTGTTCCAGACCTCAGACCAGTATTAATAAAACAAGAACCAAAAGAGGTGAGCATTTTGAAGTAATAAGTTTGATGTTGTTTTTTTATTGAATAAATCTAATGGCATAATAATGGATTCAAAATTGCATTTATCAAAATAACCTTTTTTTATAGATAAATTTTATGAGTACTGTAATATTAATTGAAATAGTTAAATAATATCTATATGCTTTATTTATGGTAATATTTGAATAATTATTTTGCAACAGACATCAGCAAAAAATCTTAAAAAGGCATTCAATCTACCAGATCTGGATGATGTTGATTCCCCAAGTGAAGATGAAGTGAGTTGATATCTAAGAGAACCCTGCGCCAAAATGGATTCAGATCCTCTTCAGTGGTGGAAGCTACATCAAGGTTCATATCCTCGATTAGCAACAATTGCGAAGAAATATTTGTCAGTTCCAGCGACTACAGTTTCATGTGAATGACTTTTTTCAACCGCTGGATTCATTGCAGACAAGCACAGATCATCTCTGCTGCCAGATTCATTGAACATGTTATTATGTTTAAAAGACTGGCTTTAAGAAATTTTTTATTTCAAGTTTTTCAAATATTTTATTTTTATTTGTTGTATTAGAAACAGTATAAACTATAATTAGAACTTTTTTATAATGTTTTATCATTTGCATGTAAATAGATCAAATGATTTTTAAAACTTTTCCTGTTTGTTTCTTTTATTTATTTAAATTATATTGTTCGATTAATCGATTAAATGATATATAGTTTCATAAGTTATATGTGTATATATATATATATACACATATAACTTATGAAACTATACATCATTTATAACTATATAATTTATATAAACTATATTTGGTACAAATGCAATATGTAAATATCAAGTTACTATTTGATACTTATTCAAATATAATTATATATTGCATGCAATATAGAATTATATTTGCATAAAATATCATCACAATTTTATAACATCAGTGTAAAAATATATTACCAAGTAAATTATTAATATCTCTCAAAATACTTAAATTTCATAACATTTCTAATAAATTTAAAGGTTGAAAAATCTGACACAACAACAATTTACCTTTTTTGGTTTAAACTTGATAAAAAACATGCAGTATCTGAATTTGAATTCGATAAAAAAGACATAATTTCTGAATTTGAACTCGATGAACTACATGTAATATCCATTTTTAAATAACCGTTTTGTTTTAAATAGCCGTCTTGTTTTCTAAATCAGCCTAGTATGAATGTGAGCAACTTGTATTTCACATCATAATGATATCATAATATGAGTTCATAAATCAAAACTTACTATTTGAATTAAAAGAGAAAAACTTAACTTTTACTGAGCTTTATAACTAATATATGAAATTCTGCGAAAAGTTAAGTTTATTTCCTAAAGTTATGATATCATTATGATATCATTGTTTGGTATCATAGCTTGAGAAGGTTTTGATATCATTCTAGTATCACAATAATATCGCGTCTTGACTGGGATATCTAAGCAGTAATTTCTGTCAATACTGAAACAAGTCTTAAAAAATTAAGGCATTAGCCATCATTTTGTCATTCTTGGATGCTATCAAGTTGACAAGAACTTTAATTATGACAAAACCAAAATTAGCTTAAAAGAAATTAGTTGACATACGAGCAGGAAAAAGTCTTCGTCATTCGGAGTTACTCAAAAAAGAACTAGAATCAAACAAGTAATTTCAAATCAAAACTATTTTAAACCTTTTTATTCCTTCAACTATTTTAAGATTAAATAGTCGAAGGAATAAGCACCTCTAATATTTTAAGCAAAAGAGAAATCTTCTTTGTGCCAGAATTGTGCAACGGTGCGAAATACGAGTAATCATTAACATCTAACATGTTTGATTTATTTTGTTTTGTTTTTAATATTGTTTATTTAAAAGAAAATATTTAACTAAATCTTATAGTTAAATTAACTTTCTGCGCAAGTTTTTTGTTTTAGTTTTAAAATTATATTTTTAGCTACATAAAATATTGTACTTATCTAAAGTAGTTTGTGAAATTCCTGAGCAAAACTTTATACTAAAATTAACTTTTTCAGCAAGTTTTTATTTATTTTGCTTTTAATTTTAAAAATATATTTTTATTATATGGAGCAAAGAGACCTTCCTATTGGTGATACTTATTTTTATAACTTACTACTTAGTGGTCCACTAAACTGCAATTGTATAAATAAAATACTATTGCAAAAAATAACATACATGTTAAGCATGATACTTTCAAAACAACTTGACTTTTAGACTATCAAAAATGTCTTTTTATAAAAACAGGTCTTTTTTAAAGTTTCTTTTTTATCTCATTTACTTAAAAACTTTTAATGAAAACGATGCCCATAAAACTGTTCTTTATCGGAAAATATAAGTAAATCCTATATTCAATTTCAAAAATTCAAAACACACCAATTTTAAAACCTGAGCAGCCGTGTCGCACTTGCCTCAGAAACAAAGGATCCGTGGTTCAAACCCCACCTCTGGGCAAGTTTTGTGACATTAAAAAAACCTTAAAAAAAGCGTTTTAAATATTAAAACTTTTTTTTCTGCATTGAATAGTTATAACAACATATTAGAACTTGTTGTTATAACAACATATTAAAACTTGTTGTTATCATGGCCTACTTAAATACACGGCCTTCTATTCTACTTTAATCGAAAAAAAAAATAGAGGGTCAGTTAAAAAAACGCTTATTTTGTCGGATGGACAAACTCTCTCAAAATATTTTAATTATTGCGTTATAAATTTTAAGTAAGTAAATCTAACACTGGATAAAATGTTTGAGATATCTACTAAACTTCACTAAACTTTGAATACTTAATTGAGGCTTCTTTTTAGTAATAAAAATAGTAGTGCTGTGTTTATAGAAAACAACACAACATTTTTAACCTTCATAATTGTATATTACTAAAATAATTTTAGAAAGACATGGGTTATATTTGTCAGTAAAAATTTTGAGACGTTCAAGGACTGTACAAGAAATAAAAATACACAAGTTCTCCAAAATAAGATTTGAGAATATAAAAAAAGTTATACACAAACTGTTTTAAAATGTAAAACAAAATATTTTTATTTTATTCTCTGTCTTTTTATAAAGGCAACAATGCTATCTGCAACAATGGAATCACTGACTCTCTTTCTGATGTTATTAAAATAAATATTTGAATAACAGTGTGTATAATATTTTAGTTACTAGATAAATAAACCTTAATTTCTCGAAAAATATAAGTTTTAGCGTTATATATATATATATTTTTAAATGATGTGCTAAACATTAGTAAAGCTCTTCAGAAAGTGCAGGGTTGCACAATGTCTCATAGAGTCACAGCAATCGTTTAAATGCAGTTCATGAATGATCACGCCTGGAAGTTACGAATTTGTTAATATCATGTAGATATTTTTTAGGAAATAAATTGCTTGTATTTTAATTGTATTTTAAGTGAAATATCATACTTATCAATACAATATTCTACAACTCATATTTAATATATTTTTAACGAGAAATGGCAGTCATTAATTATTTCTAGCTATAGTATAGCGTTTTGAAAATTGTTGTTTATTTTCAAACTGTAACGATATTATTACGCAAAAAAAATATAATGATCAAAATATATATACTGAGCGAAATCCAATCGTATATAATATATTTAGTCGACAAAAAGCTGCATAATAAATTTATCGTGTTGTTAAGAATATTGTCCCGCATGACATCCTTTAAAAATATGTTCGGTCTATTACACGTAAGTATATCATTATTTGTTTGAAAAAAGAAAAAAAAGTAAAATTGAATTGTTTAATTTGGCGTGATTTAAAAACATTTTAAAAACTATATTTTTTAGGATCACTTTTAAAATCTTTAAGAAAAGGGTTTAGAGGATACATGTAAAAGGCGTTCTATTCAAGTTATCTACTTAGTGTTTCGCGCCAAATAATAATTTTATTTAAGGATCAGACTTAAGCATTGTTTTAGTTTAACTCACATAACAAATACTTCTTAATAAGAAAGACTCGACGTTCTTGAATGAACCACTTTGAAAACCAGAGGGAAAGGTGGTAATCTTAAATAATATTATAAAATAATACACGGTTTCAAAAAAGTTGACTAGTTCACTCCACAAATAACTGCACCTACTTCTTGGCACTACCTTTGCTTGCAAAAATAGAGTGTGTCGAATGTACTGAACAATTCCATCATTTCACAAACTGTGTTGCAAATGATTGAAGTGCTATACCGTCCGAAACTGTAAAAATACTTCAAGAACTATTTCAAGAACAAGAGCAGAAAACCATAAAAGAATTAGTCAATCAAAATAAATAAATAACCGGATACACCAAGTATCATCAGCATAGGATTCTCTGACGTCACGCTTATTCATTAATTTTTAGACTAAATCATTTTATTTTTTTCAAAAATTTACCTTTTGAAAACATTGCGACGTTTCCGACATAATGTAATACATATTCTTAGTTATATTGTTAATACATATTCTTAGTTATATTAAATGTTAGGTTTAAAAAAAAAAATTAATTGTATTTTGTATATTAAGTACACAAAGAACTGTGTATTTTTCGAGCTTAAATTTCTCCTTTCTTTGCGGTGAATAAAATCAGCAACACTAAATAATATTGAAAAGTGCTTTTCATACTAGTGCCAAAACGCATCAAGATTTCAAACTTTTCTTTCAAAGTGTAATTGAAAAATAACTAAATAACTCTTTATTAATATTTTGCATCTGTTATGTTTTCTCTACAAATAGGTTAAAATTACACAAAGGTGGAAGCTTATCTAGAGATAAGATGAATCTATAAAATGGACAATAGTCCATTTTATAGACACATTCCAAATTCCAATGATGTAATGTTAAATTTTATGATTCTCAGTCAAGTGTCGAAAAAAACAAAACAACAGCAACATAGAATAAATGCGAAAAAAGGTCCGAAACCAAATATTAAGTGCACTTGATCAGTTTTTTATGACTCTTGTTTATTTTAAAAATGGATTTGTACTTTCTCATATTGAATGGTTGTTTAAGTTACCAAAAACAACAATATCAAACAGTTAATATCCTGGATTAATTATTTGTACTTTACACTTGGTAGGATACCTGTTTGGCCTTCTAGAGAACAAATTGGTTTGACAAAGTCTAAATATTTCAAAAGAACTTACCCAAGGATAAGATGCATCATTGACTGCATTGAGTTGTTCTTTCAAATACCATCATCTTTAAACATTCAGAGTTCCATGTATTTGAGCTAAAAAAATCATGTTACTTACAAGGACTTATTAGGAATATCTCCTTGTGGTGCTATAATATTTGTAAGTTAGTTGTATCCAGGATCAGTATTAGATAAGGAAATAAAGATAAAGATTTAAGGGATAAATATGATTCAGTAATTGCAGATAGAGGGTTTACAATCGAAGAGGAATTAGCAAACATAAATGTAACTCTAAATATCCTTCGTTTTTAGATGGTCGAAACCAATTTACATAAGTTGAGGTTAAAGAAAGCCAAATTATTGCATCTGTACGAATACATATAGAGCATACTATTCAAAGAATAAAACGGTATAAAATAATTCGTAATGAAATCTCATTACCTTTGCATGGTTCAGTAAACCAAATTTGGACTATTAATGGTACAGAAAAAACATAATAACATTTTTTGAAACTAAAAGAATCTATTTTTAATGATGTAATAAAAAAAACTGCTTTTAAATAATAATATTTTATTTGTCATATAATTTATTGCTCAATTTCATTAGTCTCAAGTTCAACGATAGCAGATACTCTCGAGTCTTTAATACAAATGTTGGGAATAAAAGGGGGTGAGAATTTTTGTCCAGATCTAATAAATGGGAGAGGAAGGAGGAGGATTAATAAAAGGAAAAGGGGGTGGGAAATTTTTATGTTATAGTATAAGTATTTTTTATAAAAAATTTCAGTTTATAAATTCAGTTTATAAATGCGCATTTTTTAACAGCTGTTTTATAATAATTAAATAGGATATACGTTTTGGTATAAGTTTTATATTTTTGTGAGAAATACACCAAACGTTCGTTTTCGACAAATCGAGATTTACTTTGTCGGCGATTTTTAAAGCCTGTTTACACCGAAAGCTTTTGTTTTTATCAGTGACTGAAATTAAATTTTTCTAATTTTTAAGGCGGATTTTCACTGACTTTTGTTGTTGTTGTTGATAACAAGTAAAAATTATTTAACGAAGAGGGGAGGGGGGTCTTAATAAGCTTGGGATGGATGGGAAAGTTTTCCAAAAAATTAATAAGCGTCACTCCCCCCCTCTCCCCTCTTTTTTTTTGAGGACTCGAGAGTAAAAGATATTTAAAATAAAATAAGTTTAGTTTATTCACAACATCTTTAAAGTACATTTTATCAAAAGGAATTAGAATAATAATGCATCCTTTGAATGTATAAACAATGAAATCACAAAATGTTACTTGTGATATGCCAAGAGCCATTTGTATGTTTTTTTTTGCGAGACTGATTTGTCATTTTTTATTTTAAAATAAAAATATCTTTCGAGTACGAATTCTTTGGGTGTATGATTTCTCTTTGACCAAGGACATTTTATTTCTATTAAGCCAAATTTATTAATCAACTCTCCATTAATTCATATACCATCAGGTGACGCTGCAAGCCATGGTAATATAGGTTGAATAACAATCTGTTTCTTTGCATTTTATAGAATGATTAAGTTTGTGTTTCATAATGTCTTTATAAATATTTCTGGCAATAGGTTCAAATTCTTTATCATGTTGTACAACTTTTCCAAAAAGTTTAGAATCAGATAAATTATATTTTTATGTAAAGATGGATATTAGAATGTTAAAGTTTCTGGCTTTAATATATATACTTTATGAGCATTACTAGACTTAATTTTGTTTCTTCATATTACTAGCCATTTATCTGACAGAGTTTGTAAAACTGTTTTTTTTTCAATATCTTTGGCCTCTAAATATGGACTTTTGTTTTTTCTAAATAGTTTTTCTTTTCAAAAGAAAATGTAAAATTTGGAATGATGTAATTATAGCCATAATTTATTTCTTTTAAGGGTAAATATCAAATTCAATTTCTGGCTCTTGAATAGTAGATTCATTTGATATTATTTCATATTATTTTAAATGTGGTCCTACAACTTGCAAATTTATACTAAGAGCCTGTTGGAAATTGACCAAACCTTGTGTTTACGTATTTGTAAGTGTGAATGGGTGGCATAACATGGGCAAACCAAATTTTGTAGTCAACTTCAATAAGCTTTTTTTTGCAACTTTAACACTTTTAAGTTCATGTAATATTCATTAAAAAAAGTCTAGAGTTATGCCATGTAGAGTATATACCACGCTAAATATTTTCTTTCTTAACAGTTGAACTCATTAAAGGAGCTTTACTTGTATTTTTTTCACCAGGTATGCTCCATTGTCGTTGTTTACTAGTACAAGAAATTTCAATGAGAACTTTTTTAAGAAATTTGATTAAGTAATCAGCTAATTTTAACAACAAAGCCATTACATGGTTATAATATCCACTTAATCATGCTGGGCAAGAATAGAAAGCATACACAACTTGGGACAAAATTTTCGATATAAGTGTAATAACTTCCCGTTTTTCCCTTTTAATACTCGCTTTACTCAATCCTTAAGCTTGATATACATGTTTTGCAGAAATGTAAATATTGTGTCTGATGAAATATAACGCTCCTCTAGGAATTTTCGACCTCTTAAAAGTGTTTTTTTAATTGATAGCCCTTTTGATTTACCACTTAATTTACAATAATTTTGAATTTCCTTTATGGTAAATAAGGGCATTTCTTTCAAGATTTTCCCCATTTATTTGTAACAGATACTTTTGATTTATCTTAGTAACTTTATATGGTATAAAAACATTACTTTCTTCTAAACAACCACTTTCTTGTGACAAAACAAGAGGAATAGCATCTTCAGTATTGAAAATATAATTCAAAGTAGCAGTCGATTTTTTTTTTAAATTTTGATAGCAAAAAATTTTGTCTTGTTTGCCTCGATTTCATATAGCCCTAACATTATGTGATTGAAATTCGGGATCTGTCTAACAGACAGATTAGTTACCAGGAAGCAAAGGTTAAGCTTGAAGTCGCTAATAAAACCAAAAATGTTTTTAAGAATTTTTAACACTTAATTAATCTAAAAATCAATAGAAATGTTTTAAAAAACTTGACGAATAAGAATTTTTTTTAAAAAGAAATTTAACAAATTTTTTAATAGTGACAATTTTGCAATTGCTTGATATCAAAAAATTTTGAGATCAACTTGAGGTAAAACAAATCAATGCCACGCAAGACTTCTGCTATACAACAGGGATTGGCATTCTTAAGGTAATAGTTGTTAAAAATCTAGCCACTAGAATGCACACACTAGTGTATTTTAGTGCCGGTCCCAAGCCCGGATAAATAGGGAGGGTTGCGTCAAGAAAGGCATTCGGTGTAAAAACTGCGCCAAATCAAATGATCCGGGTCAACAATAGGAATTTCATACCAGATTGGTAAGGTCCCGGGTTAACAAAGACCGCCTCTGGTGCTGTTGCCATACAGGGCGTTAGTGGAAATTGGGCTACTGTTGGGACAAAGAGGAGGAGGAAAGGGGGAAGAGAGCTCTGACGCTGAAAGAAAGGAGAATGAGCAGGAAGGTGGAGGTTAAATTTGATACGTTGAATGTGGGCTCTATGACCGGCAAAGGGAGAGAGCTAGCTGATGCGATGGAGAGGAGGAAGTTAGACATACTGTGTGTACAGGAGACTAGGTGGAAGGGTTGCTACCCTTCCACCTAGTCTCCTGTACACACAGTATGGAGCATTGGTGGTGGCTTCACCAGGAGTATTGGTGGTGGCCACACCAGAGCATTGGTGTTGGCTTCAAACTCTTCTATCATGGTGTCAACAGGAAGAGAAATGGAGTAGGGGTAATTCTGAAAGAGAAGTTTAGTAAGAGTGTAGTGGAGGTAAAGAGAGTAAGTGACAGAGTGATCTGTGTCAAGTTAGAGATTGATGGGGTGGTGATGAATGTCATCAGTGCTTATGCTCCTCAGGTAGATTGTGATATGGAGGAGAAAGAAGAATTCTGGAGAGAGTTAGATAAAGTTGTTCTGCAGGTTCCTATAGAAGAGAGAATAATTCTCGGAGCAGATTTTAATAGACATGTTGGTGAAGGGAACAGCGGTGATGAGGAGGGGATGAACAGGTATGGGGTTAAAGAAAGGAATACGGAAGGACAAATGGTGGTAGATTTTGCTAAAAGGATAAAGATGGCTGTGGTTAACACTTATTTTAAGGAAAAGGAAGAGCACAGGATAACGTATAAGAGTGGGGGAAGAGGCACACAGGTCGACTATATTCTCTGTAGGAGAAGAAACCTGATAAAGGTTAGTGATTGCAAGGTGGTACCAGGAGAGAGTGTAGCTAAACAACATAGTATGGTAATATGTAGGATGGTTTTGGAGGTAAAGAAGAAGAAAAGAGTGAGACCAGAACCTAAGATCAGGTCGTGGAAGTTAAAGGATGAGGACTGTTGTGTAAAGTTCAGGGATGAGGTGAGACAGGCACTGGGTGGTGGTGTACTGGATACCTGGGATGAGACGTCAAATAGAGTGAGGAATGTGGCAAGGAAGATACTTCCATTGTGGCATTTCCAGCAAGATGAAGAAAGTAGACAGAAGTACAAGGAGATGTGTGGCAAGAAAAAGAGAGCAGTGGCAAAAGTTAAATAAAAGGCATATAGTAATCTGTATGAGAAGTTGAACACTAAGGAAGGGAAAAAGGATCTGTACAGATTGGCTAGACAGAGAAACCGTGATGGGCAGGATATGCAGCAGGTTAGGATGATTAAGGATAAAGATAGAAATGTGTTGTCTAGTGAGGAGAGTGTCTTGGGAAGGTGGAAGGAGTTCTTTGAGGGACTGATGAATCAAGAGAATGATAGAGAAGGAAGGTTAGAAGAGACATAGGTTGTGAATCAGGAGGTTCCCCGGGTGAGCAAGGACAAAGTAAGGGCTGCAATTCGGAGAACGAAGTGTGGTAAGGCAGTTAGGCCGGATGATATTCCAGTAGAGGTATGGAAATGTTTGGGAGAGATAGCAGTGGAGTTTTTGACAGGCCTATTTAACAGAATTTTGAAAGGTCAGAAGATGCCTGAGGAGTGGAGACATAGCATAATGGTGCCAATTTTTAAGAATAAGGGCGACGTTCAGAGTTGTACTAATTACAGGGGATAAAGTTGATCAGTCACAGCCTGAAAATCTGGGAAAGAGTAGTGGAAGCTTGGCTTAGAGGAAAAGTAGAGATCTGTGAGCAACAGCATGGTTTCATGCCAGCTAGGTGCACCACAGGTTTGCTCTGAGAGTGTTAATAGAGAAGTATAGGGAAGGACAGAAGGAGGTATATTGTGTGTTTGTGGACTTAGAGAAAGCTTATGATAGAGTTCCGAGACAGGAGCTGTGGTATTGCATGAGGAGGTCAGGAGTAGCGGAAAGATATGTGAGGGTGGTGCAGGATATGTATGAGAACAGTGTGACAGTAGTGAAATATGCAGTAGGAATGACAAAAAGGTTTAAATTGGAGGTAGGACTACATCAGGGATCAGCCCTGAGTCCCTTCCTGTTCGCAATTGTCATGGACAGACTGACGGACGAAGTTAGACAGGAGTCTCCTTGGACTATGATGTTTGCTGATGAAATTGTGATCTGTAGTGAGAGTAGGGAGCAAGTGGAGGTAAACTTGGAAAGATGGAGGTATACTTTGGAAAGCAGGGGAATGAAAGTGAGCAGGAGTAAAACAGAGTGCATATGTGTGAATTAGAGGGCAGACGGTGGACAGGTCCAATTACAAGGAGTTGATTTGGTGAAGGTCGACGAGTTTACCTACTTAGGGTCGAGGGTACATAGTAATGGAGGAAGTGAAAGAGAGGTAAAGAAGAGAGTGCAGACAGGGTAGTGTGGATGACACAAAGTGTCTGGTGTGGAGGATATGAGAGTGGCTGGTGTGCAGTGGTAGAGGATATGAGAGTGGCTGGTGTGTCAGTGGAGGACACTCATGACAGGGCTAGATGGAGGAGTTTGATCCGCTGTGGCGACCCCTAAACGGGAAATGCCAAATGAAAAAGAAGAAGAAGAAGGTAATAGTTGTTAATACTTATAATTATATTTAAAAAATATCATTTTTGAGATTTTTTTTGTTTAAATTTATGTTACACTAAGTGTTTTTAATAACTTTTTTGAACTAACAGAAATATGTGCAAAAATCATAGAGCTTGAAGCAAGGTTTCAGATAGATGCAAAAGGAAAAAAAGATACAAAGAACAATAACTGAAGATACAACAATACAATAACTTGTGTTAATAAAGAGAAAATTGGTGAAAATAACCATTGTACCATAATTTATTCTTGAACATTAAAACATGATTAAACGTTAGACTTAACGATACCGATTTTTGCACCTTAAAAATAAGAGCTGAAACACAATTAGGTAATACCGATGCATTTAATTCCATATATTTAATTCCGAAATAAATATTTTTACA
Source organism: Hydra vulgaris (assembly GCF_038396675.1). NCBI lineage: Eukaryota > Metazoa > Cnidaria > Hydrozoa > Anthoathecata > Hydridae > Hydra > Hydra vulgaris. Next base: position 9,307,174 of record NC_088932.1, on the reverse strand, counting down.
CATAAAAATATTAATTTTATTTAGACTTTTTTAGTCATTTGCAAAAATGACTAAAAAATCTTGCATTTTGACTTTTTTAGTCATTTGCAACCAACATGTATGCATAAATGTTTGCATGTTGATTGCAAATGGAAAAGAATGTTTGTTTTATTATGCATTTGATAAAAATTTTATACATCTTAGAGCACCTAAAGTCAAAAACTTATGAAATTATCAGCGAAAAGCTTGAAATATCCGGTAATATTGAGATTATTACGGGATATTTCAAACTGGGACATTTAGAAATAATCTATCCTAGTGGAATATAAAAATTTATACATATTTACGAATACTATTTTGATTATTTCAAAAGATAGAGAATTTTTAATTTTTCAGTAGGTTTTTTTTACTTTTTTAAGCTATATTTTTTAATAAAATTTTTATTTAAAAAAACTTTTGGTAGTGGATTTTATGGTTTTTAGTACCACGTTAGGATAAAACTTAAAAGCATATATATATACTTTAACTAACACTTGATAAAAATATTGTCCCACTTTCCCCTCCCCCTCCGGTTACTATATGTTGTAAAAGATTGACTCTAAATACTAAATTTATAAAAAAGTATAAGAAAAAATTAATTTGACAAAACTAAGTATGTAATTAAATAAATAGTATATATTCTTTGTGTTGACTGCGATTCATTTTAATCTGAGCATCTACTGCTCAGTGCAGATCTGTACTGAGCAGTAGATGCTTAGAAAAGCATAATTGGTTAAAAAAAGGAAATCAGAGTGAGAAAAAGTTACAAAAAGACAGATGTCCAGTGGAAGATAAAGATTTGCTAAGTAATGAAATACTAAAAATAATTGTGATAAAATATAGTAAATTGCGAGGTCAGAATTATCTTATTCTATCTCCACATTTTAGAGTTTTGAGATAAAACGATTTAAAAAATAAAAACTTTAGGAGACGGCATATAAAATTCTCTTTGTTACTTATGATTTCTCCGCAATTTTTTTATTTATAATTTAGGTTTCAATATTGTAGAAAATCATTAATTTAAGGTGCTTAATGCAATCAATGCAAATTTTTCAATAAGTGGAAAACAAAATAATTCTAACCTCGCGAAATATTAAAAGAATAATAAAAAATAGTAGATACTTGATAGATGTGAAAGTGAAATTCATTAATAGTCATGGTCATGAATATCGAAACTGTTGATGTAGAGCGTAACTGGAATGTATAAAAAGTAGATGTATCAGTGAGGACTTTTCGTTTTATAATTTAGTTCTTATGTAGTCTGTGTTAGTAGTCATATGAATGAACGTTTTAAATACACGTACTGTACGTATGTATCATGGATAATTATGTATTTATGAGTATTTTATAGCACAACATAAACACTTGGAAAGAGGATCTAGGATATCGCAGTATATAATGAGACTTGGTGAGAGTTGCAAACTATTTTTAGTCTTAACAACTGAACATATGGTGTTTAAAGTGATAGAGTACGACATATTGATAACATTTGTTATTAGTATAAGTTATTAGTACCATAATACTACCAGTAATTTAGATTCGTACACAACATTACAAGAGATGGATGCCAGTAAAACGTATAAAACGTATATCCATAAAGTTACAGTAGCGTTTTAAAATATTAGTAGTAGAATGAAAAAAACATTACATTACCATTTACATATTTATATAGTAACAAATAGTATCAGTTATCCCATATAATATATCAGAATATGAATACAAACATACAGCTATTACATATAGTGGGTCAGGATATTAGCACAAACAATATATTGGTTATTGACGCGGAACTTAACAAGGCTGTACATCATACTATTACAGCCTTCTGTATGTAAAAAGGTTAAGCCTGAGGCTCTGAGATCTACGGACATGAAGACAACCCACTATTTTGTTCAGTTATATCCCTGTTTTAATACCCCAGGGTTTACACTATTTCTTAGAACACTCTCAACAGGTAGATTGCAATAAAAGCTTACCTCATGGTATGCTTTCTGAAAAAGCACTAAAAAACAGAAAAAAAGATATGAAAAACCTTCGGAGAACTTTTTAAACTTAAAGTTCTTAAAAAGAATCAAAACCAAAATTTAATGAGAAGAACTTTGTGTAGTGAGAAGATCCAGGTGTGTTTATGCTTCTGTCAAACAATAACGTTTTTCAAAAAAATTCAGTGATTGTAGCCTGGGAACGAAATACTCAAAGAAGTTGTCCCCTTTACCCCAAAAATGAGGGAAACGAGTTAAAGAATTGTTTTACTATTTTATACTAAGTTTAACTTCATTGGTTGATTAAATGTTATGGAATAATCTTTTAGAGTTAAAAAGTTTTGACCAAGTAAAAAATAATACCTTCATTTTGAAGAGGAAGAAAACTTTACATAGTCATAACTTTCAAAATTTAAATGAATATTAAAGAAAATATAAAATCTCTATGAGTTTAAAATTAGTGAAAAATCTTAAAATAACTTGTAGTTCGATAATAAATTTGGGGTAAAGGGGACAACCTTTTAGGGTATTTTTGTTTTTAGGCTCCAATCATAATTTTTTTACAAAATGTTATCATTTGATATAATCATAAAAATAGTTATGTTTGGAGTTTGCTTAACGTCTGAAAGCATCTGAAAAAAGTCCGTGAAACCAATAAATCAAAATTACGTTACTTTATAACGCACCAATTAAAAATAAGTTTTCAAAATTTATGTCAAAAATAAGTTCCTTGACCAAAACACATGATTAGATGTATAATATAACTGTGTTTAGATGTTTTCTATTTTTGCTAACTTTTGGTATATTCTGGCCCACTGTGAATTGGTGCTGTAAAAAAGTTCAAACGATTTCCTGAGAGAGAACTTGTTTTAAGCCGTGTCAATTTTGAAAAATTTGTTTAAAGTTTAAAGATTTTGTATTTAATGCACTAGAACATAAAATGTTCCCCAAGTATGAACAGGTGAACTGGTGAAGCTGAAACATAGAATTTAATAATTAATGTAAGGTAGATGTAAATTGTAAGATACTATTAACAGCATTTTTTTTCTAAGATTAAACAAAAGTTTAATTATATTAATGTTTCAATCCCTAAAGTAACATAAATTTAAACCAATTTTCAGTGCCATTTGAGTTTCCATCTAACTCAATGATAGTATAAAGCTCTGAATATTTTTATTTTATTACTATATAGTGATAAAATATTAGCAGTAGCATTTGCTTTGGTAGCACCAGTCTCATTAGGTATAACTACATGAGTCAATTAGTTTTATGATGTCGGCTCAGATTCTGCAGTAAACGTTAGATAATATTATTTTTTGGTTAAAGTAACAACAATCAGATCTTAATCATTTAGAATTATGTCTAGAGTCATTAAAAAAGCGGGACACAAAGAAGGAAAAATTCGAATTCAATGAAAATGCGCTTCCAATACACCGTTTAAAAAATAGCTAAGCCCTGATAAATAAATTTAATAAAACAGTATTCTGAAAATAACATCCTTTTTAAGTTAATTTTATATTTCGTATAATTAATCATTGCTCTTGTATTACTTGTATTATAAGTTAATTTGACTCTGTGCATATAAGTATAATGATGTATGCACTACAGCACTAAGCAAAACAGTATAAATCTGGTGACGAAACTAATATTTCCAGCTACAGACCTATTTCCGCCTCACCTTGCTTCTCAAAATTATTGGAACGAATTATGTACAACAGACTTTATAACTATTTGATGTTAAACAGTTTGCTGTACAGTAAACAATTTGGGTTTAAAAAAGATAATTCAACTAACCATGTGGTAATCGAACTGATTAATCATGTATCAGATGCATTCAGTAATGACTATTTTACCTTAGGAGTTTTTATTGATCTGTCAAAAGCCTTTGACACTATTAACCATTATATACTTTAAAAAAAACTGGAACTCTATGGAGTAAGAAACAAAAACTTACTTTGGTTTGAAGATTACCTGGCGAACAGGTCACAATGTATTATTTATAAAAAAATTGAAAAAGAAAAACACATTGCATGTGGTGTGCCCCAAGGTTCAATCTTAGGACCATTATTATTTTTATTGTATATAAATGATTTGAACTTAGCATCAAATATTTTAAATGTTATATTGTTTGCAGACGACTCCAATCTTTTTTATTTCAACAAAAACATAAAAGTTCTCTTTAATATATTTAATGAAGAACTATTAAAAATAAACGAGTGGTTTACAAGTAATAGACTTTCGTTAAATGTAGAAAAAACTAAATTTATTTTGTTCTCCAAACCAAGTAAAGGTGATGATGTTCCTCTAAAATTACCTAATCTTTTAATCAATAAAAAATTTATTAAAAGGGAACCAATCGTTAATTTTTTTGGAGTAATACTAGATGAAAATTTGTCATGGAAACCACATATGGAAAAATAAAATCTCAATAAATATTTCCATATTTTTTAAAACTAAACCATATCTTAACACTGCTTCCTTAAAAAAAATATACTTTTCATTTATTCGTAGTTTTATCCCTCACTGTAATATTGTATGGGGTAGCACTAATTATAGTAAATTAAAAAAAATTTATAGTAAGCAAAAACACACATGCAGGATTGTATTTGGTGCACACAGAACTTTTCATTGCGAACCTCTTTTAAGGAAGCTTGGTGCTCTAAGTATCTATAAACTTAATATACACCAAATTCTACAATTCATGTTTAAAATTAAGCATGGGCTTTCTCCTATTGTATTTCAGTTTTACTTTAGTGAAATCTCGCACAAGTATCCTACTAAATTTTTAATTAACAACTTTATTGTACCAAAACTAATTTAAAACTAAGTTCTTACCAAATCCAATACCGTGGACTGTTTAATTTATTACAAAAAAAAATAAATATTTAAAACATCTCTTTGGAACAATTCAGGAAAGAATCTAAGAATCTCTTATTACAAAATGACTTTGATTTAAAATATCTCTTTTAAAATAAATACATAAATAATATAAATTATCTAAAAAAATAGTTATTGACACAACTTCTCTTTTGTTGCAGTTTTATTTTTATTTAGTTTTTTTTTTTGTTAAAAAACTTTAATACTTTTATGTTGTTGTTAATCTTTGATACATTGCGTTATATTTCAACACTAATGTTTATATTATATTAATATTTAAATTGTAACTAACGTGTGTAAAATTCTTTTTATGTACTTAGCTACTTTTCTTTTTTGTATATAAACTGACGAATGTAAATGGGGTTCGATGATAAGATAAGTTTATGTCTTCTGCTTGCTCCAGCTCTCTTATTTATTGACACGATTTATTTCATTGTAAATTTTAATATACGGCAAATAATATTAAAAATAAAAATAAATAAATAAAAATAAATTGAGTAAAACAAAGAAAATGCTTGAAAAATGTAAATTTAAATTAAATCATCGAGTATCATGCTATCTAAATTTTCATTGATAACTTCAACAGAAATGTTCCCCTAAAAAGTAAAAACGTATTAAATATTATCAGAACTCTGAACTCATATTTACCAAAAGAATGCAACACCATTTGCAGCATCTAAATAAAAAAAAGTAGTTATATGTACGCTTTTATTATTGTAATCCACTCCATGACAACCACCTCAAGCATCCATGCATTTATCTCCATGTTTCCATCCATGCATTTAGATACATTATTCTACGAAGAACTTTTACATTTACAACGTATAACTAATAATAGATTATGCGGCGCAATCTTTTTTATTAGTTGTGATTGGATAAAGAATCCCATTTTTATTCGTCTAATCCCATTCTTGCGGTTTTAAATTTATGTAACTGTCAAGTAGCTTCCAGGTAATTGTTTGAAAATGCACACAAAGTCCATAGTAATACGCTGCTCTTTCAGTTGGTGGCGTCTTTTTAGGCTCTAAAAGTCCATTTCATGCCATACTAGGGCCCTGCAATTCCGATATAGATTTGCGAATCCGATATGCGAATCCGATATGGGTTCGCGAATCCGATTCTTCGAATCCGATATGGATTCGCGAATTCTATATCGGATTCGCGAATCCATATAAGATTCGAGATTCAATTTCGAATCTTTTTTAATTCGAATCCTTTCAAATTGAATCCTTACAATAATTTGAAAGAAACATTTGAACTTGGGTGATAGCGAGATACCGAACTTGGGTGCCACCGCACCCAAGTTCGCTATCTTGCGGACTGAATGAATTTTATGATGATGCTTTAATTAAACAAGAAAGAATAATTGCCACAGAGAAAATTGGAAAGCATAACATCACCTTTGATCACTGGAAAACCATAAATCAGTTTAATTTTCTTGTGGTTACACTTCATTATATTTGTGCCATGTGGTTATTACACAAACACTGCATTAGTGTAATAAACTTAGAAGCCATAGAAGCAGACCATACTTCAGAAATAACTGCAAAAATTGTAAACTTACAAGTTGAGAAATTCAAACTGGACATTCTATGCAACTACTGATATAACAAATGGTATGCCTTGTACTGCTCGTATTATGGAAATAGAATGGAATCCTTGTGCAGCTCATAATTTCAAGACACCTTGTTCTACAACGTGTCTTGAAATGCTCACAGGAATCTCAACCTGCTATGGCATTAGTGATAAAGGCTACCAAAAAATCTGCCGATTTTTTCATAGTTCAAATGTTGGCTTGGCCGCATTAAAAAAAGTTCAAAAATCAGAAAGATTAAAAATAATAACCCCTCCAGATGTAGTGAAACTACTTGGTTGGACAAATAAGAACAGTGTTGCTGTTTCTATAGCTTTGTGCTTTTAGCTGAATGTGCTGCAAGAAGAATATGTGCTTTTCCTTTACCTCTACCTTTAAATGAAAAAGATATTGTTATCTTTAAAGAATGTTTACCAATTCTGGAATTAATAGCTGAGGCTATTAATAGCTGAGGCTATTAATTCCAGAATTGTAAAAAGTTGAAAGATGACTTACTGAGTTGACTGAACGGTTTGATCTGACAAATACAATTTATGTTACTACCACATATCTGGACTCACGTTTTTCATTTGATCAAACTGAAATCGACATTGCACAGACCATAATTCGACGTCACAAAGAAGCTGCATGTGCTGCAGTGAAAAAAATAGAACCAATTTCTGTTCAAGTTAAATCTTAAGCTAATCAACCTCTTATTACTTAAAGTCTTCCTTGCTTGACAGAGTTCTGTCAAATGCTAAAATTCTGAATGAAAAAAACCCATGTTATTGAAGAAGAAAATGCTGATAAATTAACCATAGAGTTGGAGCAGTTTGCAGTGTTTTCACTTGGTTCAACTGTCTCACCACTGGACTTTTGGAAAGCGCATAAAGAAAAGATGCCTTTGCTAAGAAAGACTGCTAGAGATTATTTGTCAATTCAATCATCCAATTGTGCTAGCAAACGAGTTAACTCAGTTTGTGGTCAAGTTCTTTGCAATAAAAGACTGTCGCTCACTTCTGCCAATAGTGAAAAACTAATCTGGGCATGAGCAAACAAGGACTTTTTTCTTGGTTTTTTGTTGGTATAGGCCTGACTGGCTTAACTATTGATTATGTTAAAATTTAAATAAATACATGTTTTGTGAAAGAATTTGTTTTTAAATCGTGATTCGATTCGAAATTCGTCATTTCATTAGATTCGACCCGAGATTCGATTCGAAATCAAAATTTTGGATTCGTAGGGCCCTCTGCCATACCGAGGTACTTTGTGTATTTAGCAGTAAATTCAAAAACGGTTTAATACATTTCTATTGAAAAAGTTTTACTGCAAAATCATAAGGTTTGATAAAATTTGATTGCGTTGCAATGACTTATTTTAGTGTGTTTAAAGAAAAATATATATACAGTACTGTGATTATGTTTTAGGTCACTTACATTTTTTCAAAAAATCCCGGAGAACTCTTCTCTATTATTTAAGTTTGTAGTTCTATATTATAAACTTATTGAAACACATGTATTTCACACAAAATATGGAACAATTACAAACTTTTTAATGTCAAACTTCAAAAAAATCTCCTAATATCTACTATGTCCTCCTTTTGCCTTAATCACAGCCGATATTCACCGGGGAATAGATTTGTACAAATAAGTTATAAAATCCTTGGGTATGTTGTGCCATTCTCTTTGAAGTACTCCAAAACATTCTTCAGCATTTTAGGGAGAATTGATAAACTGGACTCTGGGGAGGCCAGGTTATCAATTCCAGTACTCCGTCCTCTGCCACTTCATTTAAAAACTTTTTGCAACTCGTGAAAAATGTTTTAGATTATTGTCCTGCTGCAGAATAAAATTATGATCTATTAGTCTAATTCCAGATGATACAGCATGGTGCCTTATGATATCCACATAACTTTCCCCGGTGAGTTGCCCCTCTATTTTGATCAAATTACCTACTCCAGATGAAAAGTAGGTAATTTGATCAAAATAGAGGGGCGAAAGCCCCAAACTTGTAAAGAGCCTCCTCTGTGTTTAATTGTAGGGTTTAAACACTTAGGCTGATAAGCTTCTTCAATTCTTCTTCAAACATACTGGCGTCCTTCCGTTCCAAAAATTTCGAATTTGGATTCATAGGTGTACAGAACCCGATTAAACATTTCCTGTGCCCATTCTTTGTGTTGTTTTGAATATTTAAGTTGTTTTTCTTTATTGCCACACCGTAATAATGGTTTTCAAATTGCAACACACCCTCTTAATCCTGATTTGAGTAGGTGTCATCGAATACAAGAAGAGCTGATATCCAGTTGCTGTGTTAATGTCCTTTGTCAACTCGGTTGATGATTTTTTTGTATTTCTTAAAGATAGGGTTTTTAAATATTTATCGTCATATTTTGTTAGCTTAGGAGGTCTTCCACTTTTCTTTCTATCTTCAAGGGAGCCAGTTTCTTTGATTTCTGTAACAGCACTCTTTGATTATCCTGTTTTGGATGTAGTTGTTATGACATGAGGGAATTGTTTGTTTAATAAATAAACAAACAAATCTCTCATGTTTTCTCATCAATTTTGTTTATTTATTCAAAATAATATATTCTTTCAACTTTTCTTATATATTAATAAACTTAAGTACGCTTAAAAAAAATTACATAGGAAAAAAATTGTAAATACGTCTAATTATACTAGTGGTCTACAACTTCTTCACAGTACTATATATACTTTTGATATTTTTTAAGTATACAGTACTGTATATATTTTTGATATTTTTTAACTTTCATTTTGATATCTCATAGTTAAATGTAGCTGAAACTGCGTAGTTAATTTTATTTTTATTGAAACCTTTTGCTTAAATTTACTACAAGTATAGGAAATGTATGTATGGAGTTATGTATAAAATGTTAAGAAGATGCTCTTGAAGATTCTCTTGTGACTGTGCGGCAAAAGGGCCTCGCCACTTTAGTAAAAATAAGTAAAGATAAAGAATTAAATGATTTGCACAGGTAAACAAGTACTTACCTGTATTTTTAACATACATTTAATAATTTATAACATTAAGTTTAAATAATAATATTTTTTTATTTAAAGATAGTGCTAGAAATCTTTAAGTCTCAAGTTTACCTTTCAGTGCTCCAGAGCATTGCGCAATGACTAAAAAGTCTGCAGCATCTATTCAATCAAAGAGAAAGAGGTGTGAACTTCCTATTTAAATGCTCTTCCGCGGTGCTCTGTAATAAAATATATATTTTTAAATATTTAATATATATATATATATATATATATATATATATATATATATATATATATATATGTATATATATATATATATATATATATATATATATAAATATATATATAAATATATATATATATATATATATATATATATATATATATATATATATATATATATATATATATATATATATATATATATATATATATATATATATATATATATATATATGTTTCTCTCAATATTAATAATTTTATTATTTAAGAAATTTCCACTGGGTTATGGATACCAGCATCATCCCCATTATAATATAGTATAGCCATTGGTCAAAATAAACGCATAACAGCTTAAGTCACGCGGTTTAGATAGGCATAATTAAAGCGAAATAAAAAACTTACAAAAAATTTTTTTTTATTGTCAAAATAATTAAATGCGTTTTCAAGATTCACTTCCTTGCAACAACTGAAAGCAAAACGACTGATAAATAAATAATAAACGAGTGTCGGGTGCACCATTTTAGTTCGTGGAAGTTAAATAGCTCTTATCGCGACAATCTTCTTTCCTAAATGCCAACAAATCAATGGACTCCGATGTTTTAGAAATTATTGATGACAACATTGACACAGTTAAAAAAATATGAGTTATTGATCTCTCGTTATGAAAGTCCTGCTGCAAGAACTTTTTTTGTAAGTTTTATAAACAGTTCAAATTCATTTTATAAACGCTAATATGATTGTGTAACAGTAAGTATTCATATTTGCAATAATCAAGAGTTTTAATAACTAAATATTTATTTTTTTATTTTAGATGCATTTTAGCTTAATTTAGTTACATTTGCTAAAGAAAATTGGTGGAATAGAGCAGGTAAAAACCACTGCATATGTTATGTTACGACGTTACTAATTTTTTAATGTCAAAAAATAAATAAATAATGGTACAGTAAATTTCGGAAACTTTCATTCAGAAAATCTTTCATATGTAAAGTTGTTCTGTATAAATCCAATTTTAATTTATGAACTTACATTTAAAATGCTAACTGTTTTACCCTAGTTTTTTGCGGTTACAAATCAGCTTACGAAATCAGACGATCAGGATACGAATGTAGAAGATCATGCTGCACAAACAGGTGCAAGATGAACAAGCGGTAAACGGTATTCTAGAAAGATTTTTGATAATGCATAAACCAGAGAAAACAGTGATCCGAAATATTTGTTTATCAGTTTATTGATTTTATTAGTAATCTTTGAGTCAATCTTATTTTTAAACTTTTATTTTCTTTTAATGAGAATAAATTTTAAAAATACTTGATAGAAATCGTTACCATAAAATTTCCACTGCAAAACTTTATATTATAAAATTATAAACTTATATAAAACGTTTTCATATGGTGGGGATTTATAAAAAAAATGTTTGTGCGTTATACTTGTTTATGTTTCGATAATTAAAAAAAATTTAAATGATCAAGCTTTTTGCAGTGGAAATTTTATGGTAACGATTTCTATCAAGTATTTTTATATTAGTAAATGTATATTAAACTTTTAGATCTTGTCTAATAGTTTCTTTGGTTTAGTTAACGTAATTTCAACTTATTTAAGTTTTAAAACTAATATAGATTAAAGTTACGTTACAACTTTTTAACTTTATATAAGTTATAAAAGCTATATAGGCCTTCAAATTTATAAATAAGATATAGTTATAAAAGTAATGAAATTTATAGATAAGGTATTGTTATAAAAGACCTGGTCTTATTTTTTATATTTTTTATTACTATTATATTATTTTAAAAACTTTTTTACTATACTACTTATACTATACTTTTATTTTATAAAACTATATAATATATAGTTTTATAAAATAAAAGTATAGTATAAGTAGTATAGTAAAAAAGTTTTTAAAATAATATAATAGTAATAAAAGATATAAAAAATAAGACCAGGTCTTTTATAACAATATCTTATTTATAAGTTTCATTACTTTTATAACTATATCTTATTTATAAATTTGAAGGCCTATATAGCTTTTATAACTTATATAAAGTTAAAAAGTTATAACGTAACTTTAATCTATATTAGTTTTAAAACTTAAATAAGTTGAAATTACGTTAACTAAACCAAAGAAACTATTAGACAAGATCTAAAAGTTTAATATACATTTACTTAGACTAAATCTAAACGCTTTATATACGTTAATTAGACTAGATTTAAACGTAAATCAGATAAAATCTAAACGCTTTATATACGTATAACAATCCTATAATAGACGTCTAAAATACGTTTGAATATGGACATTTTATTATAGGTTTGAATATGGACGTTTGTTCTAAACGCTAATCTGGATTTCATTCTAATCGGATAATCGACCAAATCTGAACGTTTTTTCGAAATGTTGTTTTGACGTTTAATAGACGTATGTGTGTTTACAAGGTCAGCTTATTTTAGATATTACAATAATTTTTAACCATCATAGTTTATATAAAATTGTTACTATTGACGTCAGTTGTTGAATGGCTGTTTTTGCTTTTAAATTTAAAAAACGGCCAAAACATTTGTTTTGACATATTGGCCTTCATCAGGATTAATTTCGGCGTTTTGCGCAAAGCACATGTTATTTTGTATTTCTAGTGCCTCCCTAATTTTTCTTTCAAACTTTTTATTTTCTACCTTTAATGTTCTTGTTTTTACCCAAATAATATCTGTTTTGCAAAAGGTTTTATGAAACGCTAATGCAGATTAATTAGGTTTCATTTCGCCGATTCTTCTCTGATGTTGATGCATCCGCGTTATTACTTGCATTTCTGTTTCACCTATGTAAATTTAGGAACAGTTGCATTTTATTATATGGGTAGCAGACTGGCTGTTACTATGTAGTTTTGATTTTTTTTTGATGTTAATAAAGATCTTCAATTTGGTTTTGATTTAAATAGTGCTCTGTATCCTGCTTTTCGGAATATTTTTTGAAGTTTTGGTGAAAACAGAAAAATTATTGCATTCTAATCGAACTGTATTTTTATTTGTCTTTTTTGATGAAATTAGTGTGTAATGTTCCTCAATCCTAATCCTCAATCAAATGCTTTTCATCGTACTCATTTTCAATAAACATGTCAGTAAAAAAATTTTTTTTTTTTTGCAAATGAGGTTTACTATAAAAGAACCACCATAAAAGAGTGTCTGATTGTGTCTGAGTTGACATTGATATGAGCAAAGTTCTATGAGTTGTTTTTTTTAAGGTATACTTATTTTTTTCAAGTTTTTATATGATTATTAAACAATTAAACTGTTATTTAATTGTTCTAAAAGTCTAAAGGTGGCTTCTTATAACAGAATTGACGGGAACAGATTTACAACATCAAAAAGACAACTCAATTTTTGCTTTTTCAAAAGTCAAAAGAGTTTTCTGATTGTGTCGGATTTTCATTTAAGACTGGTTGTATGTCTTAAATAAGAATTCTGATATTTCGTGGTTTCGTGTGCCAATGGTAAAAATAATTATTCTCATAGGGTACGATTTTTCAGGTTTATGAGCTTTGATTACTCCATAAATACGAGGGGTGGGATAGGATCAATTAAATATATTTTTTCGTATTCCTTTTTAGATGATTTTTACTTAGATTTGAAAGTATCTTCTAATTTTTGCAGCGTAACAAACGTTCTGACAAAAAATTATTTTTTCTTAAATTTTGTGCATTTTCTACTTTGTTGTTGTTTTCAAATTTTAACTGTGTTTCTTGATGTTTTAAAATATGTGCGTTTAAGCTAAAGTTTATTGAGCAGCATTAAAATTACTAAATAAAAAAGGTAAAAATTACATACGAGGTGGGATAGTTAAATTTAACTAAATTTAATTAAAGTTAAATTACGAGGTGGGATAGTTAAAATTATTTCTATATTTACTTATTTTTATATTTACTTGTTTAATTTATGATTATTGATTATTTCCTTAAGACGGTTGCCCAAGAAACAACATTGTTTTTAGCCCTGTGATTTTAAATAACCAAATTTTGGTCTATATGTATGGCCTTGACGAAAAATTTGTTTTAAAGACGCAAATTTTTTTATGCCTTGATTACTCTACTTTATTGCTAAAGTAAGACAAAAAATTTGCAAAATTTTAAAACAATATATCTACAGATAGTAACATAGTAACAATATTAAAATTACAACATAGCTTCAAAGTGATAGTAAAATTCATATATCATACCAATTTTTTGATTGACTCATTTAATCAAAAGTTATGCCTCTATTAGTAAAAAGCTTGATTAAGACACAGCACTATTTGTATAAATGTTAAAGAATAAAAATTTATAAAACTCAAAAAAAAAAAAAGCATATGATGTATGGATTACATATAAGAAATGAGTTATTCCTAATAATTTCAACTTATTTAATCCCTTCATTTTTGAGTTATTATAATTTTAAAATCTTAAAAATCAGTCAAAATCATGAACATGAGAAAGTCAAGTTTTTATCTAAAATAATATAAAAACTTCTTTAAGATGTGTTAAAAACCACCAGCAAAATTCACAATTCAAAGTTCACATTTTTCATTCTTATTTTTTTCTAATCTGTAAAGCCTATTTTGATTGCTTGTAATTTTTTGTATTTGTTTTTAATGATTAGACTGAATTGCTTTTCAATTCTTGCAACACGTTGACAATCTCGTGCAATAGATTATTATATTTATATAAAAATTTTAATTTACCACTATATAGAAAATAAAAAACAGAAGGTTTATCTAAATTGAAAATATATGATCCATATTTTGTTTTAAAGAGAATAAAATTCTGCTAAAGTTACACTTAAATAAATTCTTTTATTAAAAAAAAACACAAAAAAAATTATTTCTTGGGCAATCACTTTAAATCTTTTGATTATATCCTTAAAAACTCATCATTTAAATTGATTAAGCAACTATTTTATTAAATTTTAAATTAGAAATAATGTGAGAGGAAACTGCGGCCGTGGCGCAGTGGTTAGAGCGCTTGCTTTATAAGCAGGAGATCCAGGTTCGAAACGAGCTCTGGATAAATTTTCGCGTTACGGTAAGGAAGGAGGGCGTGCACTTCCCGGTTAAATGCACTTCCACGGTGCTCTGTGACAAGACCGTTAGGACTTCTTGGGGCACCTAAAAATAAAAAAAAAATTAAAAATTAAAAAAAAAAAAAATATATGACTTTAGAAAACAAAATCACTATTTAAAGACTTTTCAGTTTAAACTTAGAACACAAATTATTATTAGAATTTTTTGCGCCCCTATGTGATCATTTATATTTACTTCAACTCAAATCCCTAAATGAATATCTTTGTTTTAATTTATATTAGTGAGAATTTATTTACACCATAAAAAATTTTTCAGGGTGACTCTCGTTAAAACTTCTTAGCAGTGGTATAACGTTATAATAATACCTAAAGAAGGTAATCAATCCAGCAGGCACAATACGTAAAAAAGACGTATTATTACTATCTTAAACCTGTCTTGTCTAGCGCAGATGCGAAAAAAATATATCTTAAACGTCTTTTGAAATCGGTATATTATGTCATCTTTACATTATGTATAAAATACGTTTTATTCCCAGCTGAGCTAGACAAGACGTTTTTTAGATTAGAAGAACACGTCTTTAAAACTATTTTAAAATACTTTCGTAATTAGGAGGATTTTGATAGACGACATTTTTTTAACTTCGAATTAAACTACTTCGTTAAGTGACCGTTTGTCGAATATAATATATAGTAATAATTAACATAGGAAAACCTTATGAAAACCTGGCAATTTTTGGGCTAAAAACTGTATTCATGAAGTATACTATTTTTCTATCATAAAAATCTATTTTTAATTAATAAATAACATAATAACATAATTAGGCACTTTATAAAGTTGTAATTATGTTGTCTCTTTTTTTTATAGCTGCCTTATTGTATCGTTAATGATGCATGTAACTAATATTAATTAAAATATTACAACTATTGTAACAACGAAAATCGACACTTTATTTTAATGGCTTATTTAAAAAAATGTTAATTTTGTATAAAAATCGCATTATTTTTAGAAATTGTTGAACTTTTGAAGTCGTTGTAAAATTAGTGTTAACAAAGTAAAATTAAAACTTTGACTAGTGACAAGAGTGCTTTTAAAAGAATTCAAACAAAGATTTAAAAAAATCAAGAAAAAGATTTATAACTTTTGCACAAATAAGTAGTAAGTTTCCAATATTTTTATTTTTATTTCATAAAGTGTCTTTGTAGCAAAAAAATAGTAAGACAAATATCGAATCATAATCATAATATCATGAACTTGATTTGTAATATGCTACATGTGCAACATGATGTAACTATTATTTGCTTTAATTACTTGTACATGGATAATAAACAATTGGATTATATATAAATATATATATATATATATATATATATATATATATATATATATATATATATATATATATATATATTAAAATTGATTGAGAAATAATATAAATTAATGAGTTAATGAACTTAAAAAATTAATAATTTTTTATATAATTATATCAAGGATTGCGTATTGCAAATCAAGGAATTATAAATAAAAGTATTAACCTCCGAAATTTAAAAATCTGGAAAATATAACTAGATGAAGTACTCACTTATAAGAGGTCAACAGCTAGTATGTTTTATATTTTATTCAGTTTATTTTATATCTAAATATATTGTTTTCAATTATATTTGGTAATAAAATTTATTTTAGAATATCAAAAAAAAGCCTTGCATTATTAATTGAGATTCGAGATTAAATACATTATTAAAAATTAATAAAAATAATAGGACTCCAAATAAAATTAAGGCGATAATGGATGTTGAAACATTGGAAAGAGAAAATAATTCACTAAAGGACATGGATGAAAAAAAGATTTTGGTATTTTATATGATTTTATAATCTATAAATATACTTTTAAATTTTAAATCGATGGCGCACTGATTTAAAGTTTGCACAAACAAAAATGAGGAGCATTCAGCAGCATGCTATTTTTCTATATATGCTTTTAAATCATGAAATTTATCTTTAAGTATTTTTTTTTTTTAAATTTACTTTCAGTTTGAAAAACTAAAAGGTATTGGTGGCAATAATTTTGAACAACTTACACGCAACATAATAACAAAGTAAATTTATAACTAATACACTTTTTAAATAATTATATTTTATTCTGGTAGCAATTTAAAAACATTTCGATTTTAGTTGTGAATATGATTTAAACATATATTTTTTAATAGTTAATTATCTGGTTATATATATAATTTTTTTATATCGTTTCATTTTTCAGATTATTCAGTGTTGAGCTACGGTCAAAAATAAATTTGAAGGGAAAGGACCGTAAGGGTGCTTCAAAAACAAAGATTTCTTTTGACAAATTAGAGTACAGTAGTGCAATTTACAGTGAGATCAGTTATAATTATCTGTACTAACGGTTTTATATAATATATGCGTATATCTAATGTATTTAATAATATTAATAAAATTATAGGCGCAGT